>NW_003307605.1:633076-683860 GCF_000143455.1 Volvox carteri f. nagariensis | reverse complement strand
AGGGGGGTGGGAGAGTGGGGGTGAGGGAGGGAAGAGGGGGCAGGGGGGGACGGAAAAGGGGTGTCATACCACGGTGGCCGGGACGTTGGGTTTCCGTTGCATTATTCAGAGGGGCCTGACGCCGGTGACACCAGGCGGAGCAGTCCCTAGGGGGCCTTACCTCCTCCACCTCCTCCACCTCTTCCACCTCTTCCACCTTCCGTCGACCGCGATCGGGATCCCTCCCCCCCCGCCCCCCGCCTTTTCAGCAGCATTTGCATGCGTTTTTGTATTTATCGTTCGCTGCTCACAAATCTCCCACCTCTCTGCCTCGCATGTGCCTTTGCCCGCTGCTTCTGCTGCCTGGCCAGGTGAGTCCAAAGGGTGGTTCGAGCTTCTTCGGTATTTCGCGTTGGCGTCGGTCGGCTAGCCGGACTAGGATAGTCGGGTCGGTCGGGTCGGTCGCGCGTTTTAGTTTTGGGGGGCTGGGAGGAGCACTTGCATACCGACAGCCTTTCAGTATCAGCAAATCAGCTAATTCTCCAGGCCAGCAACTTTATGCCAGCTTTACGACAGCACTGCTTTACTACTTTTCCGCCGCCTTCACACCTACTTTTCTACACCTACTTCTCTACGGCTTGGCAATACTATTTCTTCTGCTTTTTTAGTCCTGGCGGCTTAGGTAGGTAGGCTTTCCGACATCTTCTTCACTTCGTCATCCCGAGGTCGCGGTCTTCACGGACGCCTTTCGGTCAGTTCTACGTTTGATACACTCTTGCCCTGGCAGCAGCTTCAATCGTGTGTGGTTCGTCTTTCCCCCCGCCGCCGCCGCAATCTCTCCTTGTGCCGACTCCCCCCTTTCCCCCGGTGGTTCGTCTTTCCCCATCCCGGTCCTCCGAATTACACACACACACATCTGTATGACCGCACGTATGTACTTATGTATCTGTATCTCATCTAGGATCTTTACCTTCGCCTCGGAGGGCAATGCGGAGGGCCTCCGAGCTCTACTGGCTGAGGCAGCGGCAGCAGCGGCAGCAGCGGCAGCTGCTGCCGGTACGGACGGGAAGCAGCAGGAGGATAAGGTGAATGTGGTGACCAGGCGATGGAATGATGGAGCAGGAATTACGAATGAATGCCTTGATCTTTTGGTTTCGGAGTTGCAGACGGGTTTGTCACCCAACCCGTGTAACCTGCTCAACCCCCATCACGACCTTGTTCGTACTGTTCCTACTGTTCGTATGTCATAACCGTTCCTTCATCACTTTCTTTCTGTAGCCCAAAACACGCGGCCCCCGCGTCTCTTGCCACTTCTGGGCTCCCGGCCGGCCGGCGGGCGCCCCCCCGCCATACACACACGTCCCCCTCCCATCCCCCCCTCCGCCCCCGGATCCCGCGGATAGGCCATCAGTCTTCGAGTCGTTGACAATGACGGGTCCACGCCGCTAAACTTGGCCATTGCGGCGGAGAGCTTGGCGACAGTACAGGCGAGGGGAGGGTGGGGGAAGCGGAGGAGATGGGAGGGGAGGGGAGGGGGGTCAGTGCCTTGTGAAATTAGGTGCAACCACCTTCCTTTTATGTGGGGGATGAAATTTGGGATGAAGGAGAAGCGGGAAAAACCCCGTGTTCACACCCCGCCGCATCCAAACACGCGCGCCGAAACCTCCTTCCCCCCGGGCGCCCTTCGCTCACCACATGTAGTTTGTGTCTGAGGACACACATTTGATTGTTGCATATCCCCCCTCTCCCCTCTCCCTCCACAATACACACACGCACACGCACACACGCACATACACACCTTAACCCCCCAGGTCATATTGGATTACGATCCCGCCATGATCAACTACCCGGACATGTCGGGCAACACCCCCCTGCATGCGGCCGTGGAGGCAGGGAATCTGGATGTGCTCAGGTACCTGTTGAACAGAGAACCGCCGCCGGAGCTGAATGTGCAGGTGGGGGCCCCGTGTGTGGGGGGGAGGTCGTGGCGGGGCGCCGCTGCAGTGCCTCACCATTATATTCCCCGTTTCCTCTGAATCCGCGTGTACGATATCTGTGTGTGTGTGTGTGTGACACGTGGCACTCCCGCGTTCTATACCCCCCCACCCCCCACTTTGCCGCCTTCCCAAACCCCCCGCAACATTCCCTTTCAGAATATGAACGTCAGCGAGTACGCCCAGGGCAACTGGATGCTGGCGGGCGAGACTCTGGAGCCGTTCGACAAGACCCCGCTGCATATGGCCGTAGAGGCGGGGGATGTGGAGGCCGTCAAGCTGCTGCTTGAGACGGGTAAGTGAGGGCTGGGAGGGCTGAGATTTATATGTGCGTGTGTGTGTTTTGCCCGTTGACGCCTTCCTCTCTCGTTCCGGGGAATTCCGCTTTGTGCGGATATGATATCCCCCTCCCCCCCCTTCAACAGCACTCCCCCGGCCCCTGGCCACCCAAGTAGGCGTTTTGTGATTGTGCCATGATCTGTCCCACCCCCCAACATGGACACAAAGGGCAAGAATGCTCCCGGTCCAACCCTAACCCCTCCGGCTCCTGGCCCGCTTTTTCCGCCTCCCTTCCCCTCCCCTCCCCTTCCCCCCCCCCCTGAGTTGCGCGACTGCATCCCCCCACCTCGCCACTGTCATGCAGCTGGTCTTGTTCGCATCACCTGGTAGATCATTAGCAGGTTTTCCCGTGTTTCCTAAACTGCTCTCACCTCTCGACGGCGGCAGCAGCAGCTATTCCCAGGACCTCTGCACCCCACAGGTCGATTCATCCCGCTCCATCGCTCTTCCCCCCCTTCCCCCCCCCCCACAGGTCAGTGCAATGCGAACCTGCTTGACTTTGACAAGTCGTCCCCCCTGCACCTGGCTCTGGAGGTGGGGGACGAGGAGCTGGTGGAGAGGCTCCTCCGCGCTGGAGCCAATGCCGACCAGTGCAACCCGGACTTCAAGTAAGGGCGAGAGGGGGGGAAGGGGGGATGGAGGGGGGAAAGGTGGCGAGGGGTTGTGGACTGGAGGGCGGCTGTGCTGGTGCGCGGGTGCAAAGGTGTCATATGAGTATGTGTATGTATGTATGTATGTATGTATGTATGTATGTATGTATGTATGTATGTATGTATGTATGTATGTATGTATGTATGTATGTATGTATGTATGTATGTATGTATGTATGTATGTATGACTTAGATTACACTGTGGGCCGCGAGAGCCGGGGGCCGAAGCCGAAACACAGCGCAAGGGTCGGGAGCACACAGCACAAGTCGGTTAGTCTTGTGTGCTCCCGACCCCGACTCAGACTGCCAACACTCTACGCAGCCACTCCGCAGCCCCTCCATCCGGGGATGGCGCTGCATTGAATACACCACGAAGGGCTCTCAGGTCCCGCTAGAGCGAGTCCACAAGTCTCAGCTAGGGCAAAGTCAAAGGCTCTCTGAAACAACCCCCCAAAACACCACCAACGAAAACGGGATTCGAAGGGAAAACAAACAAACAAACAAAAATTCGGTTAGGGCAGTCCCGGCAGGGGAGGGCTCCTGATATACCTAACAGGCCAACAAAAAACCTCCAAGAGAGAAAGGCTAAGAGAGCTCGACACCACAAGACGTCTTGCAACCACCTTAAAACAACTGACCTCCACCACCTGTCCCTTCCTGGGCTGGTCCAGGGGAGAAGTAGCCTTATAAAGAAAAGGGATCCCGCACGAGCCTGATCACCACTGCAGGGGCCCGGGATAGTCCGGCGAAACGACCAAAGCGTTTGCGTTGCCACGACACACAGCTCCTAGACCCTCCAGAAAACCGCAGGGGGAGGATTGTAGCCCGCGCGGCGCCTCCCCCTTACCGCCACTAACCTGAACGGTTAGTCCTCCAGAAACCTATTCACCCTGTCTCGTACTGCACCGCTCTCACCTTCGTCCCTCACCAAGCAACCCAGTCCCACAGAGAAGACGTGTCTAAATAGAATGGCCCTCCTCGGGCCACACCTCCCCCTCATCCGAGCCCCGCTACCACCACCAGACCTCAACCTCCCAAACACCAGAAAACCTACGTCCTTTTGGCGCTCTCACCGCCATCTCCCCCCTCCCCTGTCCGAGCGACCCCACCTCCCCCCGGCTCTCCAGCACCCTACAACCTCGGAGTGGCAGTATGTATGTATGTATGTTGTTACAGGGTGGTTAACTTCGCCAGCGGCCCCCTTTCCCGGGGCAGTCCCTGCTCTCCCCTGCTAGAGGGGCACCCTAATCCGTCACCCCATCCGACTTCAGAATGTATTCGTTGGGTTCGGCAACTCACCACCAGCATCCAACCAAATCTAGCGGATCAACGGCGCATCAACTTAGTTCCTGGTCAGCTCGCAAGTTGATATTATCACGTCCTACATCGTCCATATGATGGGGGGGCACCTCCCAATTCAACACTCCTCAAACACCCGAGGAGCCGGCAGGCGGATTTGAACCCGGGTCGGCCGGGAGCAGAAGTCAGGCCTTAACCTCTGCCAGCCGCCTGCCAATGTATGGATGTACGGATGTACGGATGTACGGATGGATGGCCCGCGCCAGGGAGCCGCAAGCGGGGAACCCTCCAGGGTGTATTCACGTGCACATGCTGATTGATTGGTGTGCTCTTTATTTTTGCGTGGTAAGTGCGTCCACGTGTGTGCTCCGTGCCGTACACTTGACGTACCCTTCCGATGCTGTGCCTTTCCCCCCTCTCGCGCAGAACGCCCCTCCATCTCGCCGCCAGTCGGGGGAAGCTCTCCCTGCTGCAGCTGCTGATCGAGGTATGTATGATGTGTGAAACAGGGGGGTGTATCTTCACCCGTGGCTGCTACCCGGCGAAACCCTGCCTTCCCCGGTATTTCGGGGCACCCTCATCCAGTCACCTTAGTCAACTTCTCAGTGGATCGCTCAGGTTCCGCACCCACCACCAGCATCCAACGGAATCTGCCGGATCGACGACGGCCCAACTCCATTCCTGGTCAGCTCGCAAGATAACTTTACCCCAGGTCACCACCACCGTCCATCACCTAGGGGCGCAATACCTTCCACCATCGGAAGGATTTTCGACCCTGACAGGTCTCGATCCTGGGATCTCCGGGGGGGAATGGTCTGTGCCCTACCAAGAGTGGCTAACCTGTATGTATGTATGCATGTATGTATGCATGCATGCATGCATGCATGCATGTATGTATGTATGTATGTATGTATGTATGTATGTATGTATGTACGGGTTTACTAAACACACGCACACGGACGGGCAGGTGGGTCGTGCCAACGTGCCCGCGGCGGTGTCCGAGGACGGCTGGACGCCTCTGCACCTGTCGGCCCGCTCGGGCGCCGCCGACAAGGTGGCCCTGCTGCTGGCGGCCGGGGCCCCGGTGGGGGCGACCAACAGCGGCGGCAACACGGCGCTCCACCTGGCCGCCCTCAACGGCCACGGGGCGGTGGTGCGGGTGCTGCTGGATGCGGGCGCGTGCAAGGCAAGTACAGGCGGGGAGAGAGGGAGGGGGAGGAGAGGGTGTGCGCTGTGTGTGTCGTCTGTGTCGGTGGTGGTGGTGATTGGGGGAAGAAGGGGGTAAGAAGACGAAACACAGGCGAATAAAGCAGATACCACCAGAGATAGACGGATAGCCCAGGAGAAGTGTCGTTGGGTGTGGGGGGGTAAAGCTCTGAGGGGTGCCCCCTCCCGCATGCCTCCTCCCCCCCCGCCCACACCGTGTTCCTCCAATTCACGCGGATCATCCCCGTTCTTCTCTCCACTCTCCCCCTACCTACGTGCCTCATACCGTATCACCCCACGCCCCATGTCACCCCACCCACACCGCATCAGAATGTTGAAAACCGGGAGGGCAAGAAGCCCGCGGATATGGCCAAGACGGAGGAGCTGAGGTCGCTGCTGGCCGTGTGAAGACGGGGTGGGGGCAGTGGGACTTGAGAAGGAAAGGGGGGGGTAAGGAGGAGGGGGGGGTTTCTGCCAGCTGCTGGGCGTGGATACGGCTCTTCTTAAAGGACGCAGCACTGCACCTGCCAGGAGGAGGACGAGGAGGAGGAGGAGGAGGAGGAGGCTGCTACTGCTACTGCTACTGCTTTGTTGGTGCTTTGTTGGTGCTGTTTGGGGTGCGTCGACGTCTGCATGTCTTAGTTGTCGGCAGCGGCGGCGGTGGTGGTGGTGGTGGGTGGTGGTGTGCGGTGTGTGGCGGGCCGGGTGTGATCCTTCCTTGGATGAGTTGCTTGGTGACTGCTTGGGTTGGGCAGGAGGAAGGCCTTGTTGACTACTGGGCTCCGTTACAGGCTGTTGCCTTATTGCTACTCTTCTGATGGTTTGGTTGCGATGTTGTTGATTGTTGGTGGTTAACGGTTAGCTCTTCCATGCGGCAGTTGTCCATGCGGCATTGTTACTGTATATTTCTAACCAACCTTTGAAGTGGATCAAGGCACAAATGAAAAGAACAAAACAGGAAGGTACAAAAATGATCACTGGACATAATAAACTCCAGGAAATTCCGTCAGGGAAAACGAACTGCGCTCATGGGTGTAATAATTTGTATTACAAGCACCGCCTGTAGGGCCCCAAAGAACCAAAAATAACCATGATCCATCCAAGCTGGAAACAAAAAGCATCACAACGCATTGACTCTGCGTATATAGCTCGGTTGATAATGGGAGTCGTACGACGAAACTATTCAGTTGAAGGATACTGAAGGAGCAGTCTGCGCAGACTCATGTGTAAACCCTGTTCGTCACGAAGATTTGTGTCTGTCGATATGAGAGCTGGATTACATTCATGCAGGTCGACAGCGGCTCATGTTCAAACACGTGCAGTCGCTGTGCCTGGCGCTGCAGCATTAGCAGTTAGACCCCATCCAGTTAGTGGCCAAGCTCAGGCCTTAGTTGTTTGCCATATCGGGGTATGCCCTCTTCACTTGAACGACGCATGTGATTATGTGCGCCTCGAACCCCCGCTGGCGCTGCGTAATCAACATGCATCAAAATTCAATCTTCGAAACGTACACGATGCGGCGTATGATAGCCACAGCGGACTGGTGCTCTTTGCGCATGGCACCAGCATTTACGGCATGGACTCCACCAACCGTGTCGCACAGCTGGCAGGCGATGATGAGGGAGGATTATTATTTGATGGTATTGCTGCTGAAGCGCGCTTTATCGGCGCGCAGCGGATTGCAGCGGACGGCCATGGCGTGACCTACATCCGCGACCGTGACTCCGGTTCACGCAACGGTTTCTGCCTGAGAGCGCTTTATGAAGCCACCATGCCAAATAGCTTAATTGGATGTGGCGTGCGCGCTGTTGTCTCCGTGAACACTGGAGGCGACATGGGCCCACATGTTCTAACCTACGACAGTTGGCGCCGCACCCTTTTGTTTGCGACGCGTGGACGGGCCATTCATCAGCTGCTGTCGTACGGAATAACCGAGGAGCTTGTCGGCACGGATGAGCCAGCCGCTCCTTACGGCGTGGGCGCCGCGGCGGCCGCCGCGTCCTCCAGCTTCGACAGCTCCCAGGATGCCACTGTGTACGGAGACCTTAACCGAAACGGTCTAACGGCCGTGGCAGCGGCGACGGCAGTAACGGCAACGCAGCTGCTGCCGCCGTCTCCAGACTGTAAGGCGCCCCTGACAAACGTACAGGCGCTGGCTGCCGACGGATCGAGTGGAAATGTATATTTTCTTGACGGTACGACTGGGTCCAAAACCATGCTGCGTGTGCTGCGGCCCAACGGTAGCCTGGAGACTTTGGAGGAGCAACTCCGAATAGGGCCGTCAGGCAATTCCCGTTGGCCGCGCCTGGCTGTGTTGCCGTACGGTTACCTGGCCGTGTACGGCACGTCAAGTCACGAAATGATGCTCCTCAAACTTTGAGAGGGATTAACCCGGACCGTGTGGCCCCACCACGAGGCGCTGCCAATGGGTGCGCCCCACCCGGAGCTGCTCTCGCCCATAGTGCCCCGGCTGCTGTCAACATAATGCCGCCCCCTCAGCGCCATGTTGCTTGGGCGCCCTGTCATACGAACCATATGTACTTATCTATATACGGTACGGGTACGGCCGATAGCTACACGTGATGTACAAGTATTTGTGGTGTGGTGGGTTCGCTGACAGCAGGAGATCCAGGAGGTAAATGTTTTACCACCTCGCGGGGCCCAATGTTGTGCGGTAGTAGCAGCAGGCAGTAGTAGCAGCAGTAACAGCAGTAGCATACGGGGGACAATGTTCGTTGCGGGAAGGGATATTACTGTAAGAGGTAGCATCGAAATATTGTTTTGTTAAGCTAGGTAGCCAGTCGGCTTAATGGAGAGGTGTGGGCGTTCATGACCGGTCAAAGCTGCGATTAGTCCAGGTGTGCTCCTTTCTCTCTCCCTCTCTCTCCCGACACACTGAATGAACGGGGGCGGGTATGTCGCATTGGATCCGACTAGATCCAACGTTGATTTGCTGTTGGCGACAGTCCTTCGACCTGGAACTGGAATATATATGTTGTTACAGGGTGGTTAAGTATATATGTATGCGCAGCACACCTCTCCCCATCGCAATCACCATGCGGTTATAATTTTCCTGTCCAAACGGGGAGAGGGTGAGGCTCCAAGGCGTACGGCAAAGTTCTTTCATCTTTTCGGGAAGGACGGGACGGAATTAGCGGCGAGGGGGGGTTTTGACATCCTCTCACCTCCCTCTACCTCTACCGCTAATCTCAGAAGCCTCTGCATGCAAGTAGTGCCCCGCGGCAGGGCATATTTCAGAGAGAGGGTCTGACGTAATAGAAAGAGGGCCTGACAATGCCGCTGTGTTGCTCCACAGACCTATACAGGCGGTACCTAGGCTGAACGGGTGGTATACAGGCATTTGACTTGTACCTACTGGACTGGCGGTACGGACAGTACGGCCATTTGCACGGCGGTACGGGATATAAGCGTGGATCGCAGGTTGGTGTTTTTACTTGTGCCGTGCCAAGATTGTAATAGCCCCCAGCATATGTCGGCGCCTCACTACTTCCCGTTGCGCCGTGGTTGACCTGTCTGACGACTACCAACCCCGCTACAGTACTTTACATTGGGGCATATGTCAACAAGGAACATTGTGGATGTGAACGCCCTGCATACGACTGTGATACGTGGGGATGCGGTACGGCAGCTCTGAAACCCGTACATGCCAGCCCAAGACGTGCAATTGATTGTTAACAATAAAACACGCGATAAAGACCAAGCATGGAAGAAAGTGGAGTTCCCTATTGAACAAAAAAACAGGGAGAGCGTAAAGAACCTGGCTTACGTTCCAACACGTTGTCCAGCTCGTCGTCTTAAAAGACAAAATCTTTGGATCCGTCCTGACAAGCCTTCTGCTTGTCCGGTCCTGTCATGTCCTGATATCTGTGAATAAACCCACGCCGCGCGAGCTTTCACAACAAACTGATCCCCTAAGAAACTACTAAACCGCGTTACAAAGCTCCCTGATGCTGCTGACACAACCCTAACCCTACGTAGCCACCAAACCGAGACTTCAGAGCGACATCAGCCCTCAGCCCCCAGTGCAGCCACTACACTACAAAAAGCCATCTACACTATGCACTGGGAAAGCGAATGCAACGTACTATGGCGCACGACCTGGCGCCGCTCTTGCTGTCTACAACTGAAAACGAACAACTCGAGTTCAACACCGGTCACCGGTCGAGGTCCGCACGCCGCCGGTATACTGAGAGAGGCTATTTAGACCCATTCCCCCCCTACACAAGGATTGACCGGGTCCGAGGCACGAACGTACATACACACACATACATACACATACACGCCTGTCGTGATGTGATGTGCTGTAGCTGCATCTGTAGCTAGGAAAGCAGGAAAAGCCGGTAGCCAGTAAAGAAGTCGGCCCGAAGCCAGGTCGAAGGTCACCCCATGAAACATCCCTCCCACCCAAACTGGAAAAAGAAGCCTCCACTGGAAAAATGCCCAATCCCCCACTCCCCACCCCCCACCCGCACTCCCACCGCCTCACCGCGCACTTCTTCAATCTCACCCTTGGTGCCATAACACCTCCAACTCACGATGCGCCAGGCACCTCGCCAACCCAACCGCTTATGTGCCCCCATCCGTATCCTCCTGTAGCAACTATTTCCCCATCCCCCCGGCACAATCATCCCCCGCATTCAAGACCTAGCCAGGCCCCGTATGTATGTCCTAGGGCGACGGGAAGCCGCGTTGATCCCAAACCCACACGCTTTCATCCCACCCCGCGCTCGCAACCAGCCCCTCCCGCAGCGTCGAAAAGTCAATGCCCACCGCAAACTCCGAGTGGTGATCCCAGGACCTCAGAGGCACACCCTGGGCCGCCTGAGGTGATGACGTGTCCCAGAGCTTGACCGTCATGTCGTACGAACATGACATGAGTAGGCTTTCGGCGTGAGGCGAGAACAGCACGCGGCGTACGGCATAGCTGGTGGCAACAGCGGTTGGTTTAGCGGTGGCGGTGGCGGAGTTCGAACCGGGTGCCCAGGGGGTTGGTCCGGCCCAGGGCCAAGACCGCGGGTAGGGCGAGACCGCGGCAGGGGTGGGTGGTCAACACCGGGGGGTGGGTAGGTGGGTGGGAGACCGAGGAAAAGAGGGGAGAGGGGAATTGATCAGGACAATGGCCGGCTAGAGAGCCACAGAGGCAGGAGCGGGGGGGGCCATGGGGAGGACGACGACTCCAAGAGAGATCAAGGCACGGGGTTTGTAGTGGTGTCTTTCAGCGGGGACGTGGGGGAGGGGTATGTCACCGGTGCACCGGTGCGGCAGGGGGGTGGGAGATACCTGCAGAACAAAAATACCCGCACCGCCACATATTTGCAAATATACCTCAAACCCTCAAACCCAAACCCCCATCCAGTCCCTCGTTTCACTACCATTCCGCATACCCGCAGTCACGCGCCTTTGTTGAAACGCACTTCATCATCAGCAACTTCAACCCCAAAAGGTGTCAGGAATACCCTTCAGTCATATACGGCACAGTCTCATGGAGATGTTAACGGCACCCCATTCGCCAAGCCGGCATCCCGGTAGTCCCGGCCCCATCATTTCCCCCCCCTTCCCACTCCCCCACACACACCCCAGGCACCCACCTGTGGCCCATCATCATGAGCAGCTCCCGACCAGGTGCCCGCACGTCCCACAACTTAATGGACTTGTCCACACTGCCCGTGGCCAGCAAACAGTCGTTGTACTTGCACCAGTCCGCGGCAAGAACCTGGATAACAGGTAACATAGCAATTATATACATTATCCGTAAACACAAGCACAAACTTGATGAAATATCATTCATTTATTCATGCATTCACGCGTCAGGATGTTCGGGGGGGTGGGACCGAGTACGGGACTGTAAAACGTACTTGAGCGCACGTGCATGCGCAACTCTGATGATTTAAATGCTTAACACGAGCGCGCACACGTGTGTATCTGCTTATCCGCGTCCATCTTCCTTTTTCTCCAAAATTTCCGTACAGCGTACGGCGTACCTCAAACCCATGCGCGGGCAGTACAAGGGTGGGTGCGGGCTGCCTGAGGTCCCAAACCCGCACGGTGGTGTCTCCGGAGGCGGACAGAAACACCTCGGGTTGCTGGGGATTCCTGCGGAGGCGGGGGAACACGGGGGGGAGCGGGAGGGAGATAATCTCACCATGGTCTGCTCTAAAGTTTCTGTTACCTCTGAAAAGCTGAAAGGCCGTGAACGGAAAGAATGAAACACCATTATTAACAAGGACATTACTTTCAGAGCAAGGCAAAAAGCCTTATCCCGGCCTGCCCCCGATATCCGCCATGCTCTACCCCACCTCACACCCCACCTCACACCCCCCCTCACACCCCCCCTCACACCCCATCTCACACCCCACCTCACACCCCACCTCACACGCCCGCCGAACACCTTTGCACTGACACCTCACCAGGCGGCATGGTAGGCGCAGTACGTGTGTCCGCTGAAGGTCCTCAACGACGCGGGGGCCTGCAGCGTCCAGAGCTTGACGGAGTCGTCCCACGAGGAGGAGAGAAACAGGTCCCGCTTGGCAGGATTCCAGGCTAGTGAGCAGCACTGGAGGAGGGGGGGTTGCGTTGTCGGGTGGGTGGGGGGGAAATACCAGGTCGCCGTAAATTGCAAGAAGCGGGGCGCACCGCCCGCAGCAGCCAACGGAGGTGACGACGCTCCTAGGGGCCGACTTCGAACTCAGGAAGGAGCCCCTCACGCCGCCATCCAACACCCGACCCATATTCGGTGGATTTGGTTCAGCTACGCGCCACCCCGCATCACGGCCCAGGTGCTCAGAGAGCGGACCCAACCCGTGGAAAGCAATGACCCACATCCCACCCACAGAAAAACCACCCAGCCCAGCCCAGCCCAACTCCACCTACCCAGCACAATCCAGCCCAACCCAAGCCTCTACAGTACTGTATATCAATGCCACTCAGCCCCAAGTGAAGCCATCGTTTTTACCTACTAAAACATTACTACGCGAATCCAAAGTATCGGCACTAAGAAAAACCAGTCGTGAAAAACAGTCATGCGTTCACTGCGCCCTGCCCTGGCCTGCCACATTGCATAAAGGCAACCACACTTCAACACAACATTCCCAAGTTCATTTGTTCATTCCTCTGCGGCACCACAAGAGCCTCCACTTCATATAATATTGGGTCGTTGGTATCGTATAGTAACAGTTTCATGCAGTACAAAAGCACAACACAATAGCGCCGTTTCCCCGCACTTCACTCTCACTTCCTCTTATTCGACCTTTTCCTTTTGTTAAACGGTGACGCTTCACACCACTCGAGTTTACTGCGCTTGATGTGGCCACAAACGTACAAATGGCGAATTAGATCCTAGATTCCCAAGTGTCATTTCTAGGAGGAGATTTCGCGACCTAACCCCCCCTACCCTACCCTGCCCGCACCTCGTGACGGTGCTCCTTGAAGACCCGTACGGGATTGGCGGCCGGCGGCAGTGCCGTGTCGTACACCTTGATGGACCCGTCCCCCGAAGACGCTACCAGGACATTCTCGTTGGCTTCGCTCCAAGCGCAGTCGTACAACCCGTCCTGCGTGTCGTACTGGGCGACCTCCACAATGGCGCCGAATGGGGTCACCTGTGCGTGTGAGGGGGGAAGGCGGGTGGGGGTTTGGAAGGCAGGGGAATGGGAACTGGGAAGGCATGGCGAGGAGAGGAAGCAGCACGGGAGGACTTCTTGGGATCCGGGCCAAACCAAATGCCGAAAACCGAATGGCGACGGGGAAAGAAACATGCCGAGGCGAGGCGGGTTCGGGGTAGAAAAGAGAATGAGTGGGAACGATGGGAGGGGTAAAAACAGAAAGCAGAGAAACACGGGAAGACAAGACGGAGGGAAAGCCGACATGTTTGCGGCAAGGACTGGGGAGGAGCCGAGATGGTTACGCACAAAAAAAATAAGCGAACGTACCCCGCCCATGGTTTCACGCGCTCCATAAGGCGGTTTCTTACCTCAAACACATATTGCTTGCCATTCCCGATGATGCCAAAGTTTTGAGCAGTGGCAACGGCTATGCGACCTTCGATAAAGGGGCTAAATTTAACTGAGTATGCGTTGAAGGCCGTCCTGCAGCGCCCCATTGCGCCAGGACGGCCAAAGCAGAGCTGGTGAGTCTCGGCCTAGGATGGCGGAAGCTCCTCTTCCGTCGTAATCTCGAAACAACCCGAAGGGAACCCTGAAAATGTATATCAACCAAGCCTTCGCGCTATGTTGCAAAAAGAAATTAAAGGTGTTGTCAGCTGCCGTGGAGACACAGACGTGTTACAACTGACGGATTCCCAGGTTGCAGGCAGCACACGAAAAAGAGGCTACGAAGGAATAACCAACGGAAACATATCGTATGTGACGATTGCAGACGGTAGGGAACGACGAGCCTGTGGCACCGTGCATGCGGTTTCCGGGATTGGGCCGTACATCGGCGTGAAAGGCTGAAAGCTAGTGGCATCATGGACATAGGTTGGAAACCTATCAAAGCTTTCTTTTCTGGAACCGATATTTAGTCCGATTAGTGCATTACAAGGACACTATTTGGGGACTGGCCTCAGGACGAGTGCTTTCCTCGGGGCCGAACGCCGAAAGGCAGATCATTGTATACACATCCCCCAAGTGCCCCGGTGCAAGTTATTTTAAATAAAGCCTCGAACCTCAACTTCACCAGCCTTTGGGGTGGCTTTTGGCGGGCACTTCAGCAGCTTTCAACTCATCGCGTGTGCTATGGCAAAGGATCTGCTGGATCACATTGATTTTTCATCATTAGAATGCTTGAATGAGGCCCCCAACCACGGAGCTGCTTTGGCGATGAAGCAGGGCTACCGAGAGCAGGACGAGCTGTACTTGGAATCGGACACAGACGAGCAGCTGCTGCTCAACATCCGCTTCACGCAGCGTGTTCGCCTGCAGAGCATCGTCATTAAAGCGATTGACGAGGCTAAGGCACCCAAGCACGTGAAGCTATACACAAACCGGCCCAGCTTGGGGTGAGGACAGGAGAGAGTTAGGGTTCCATATCAAAGCCGGGGAATAGGGCCCGAGCCTTCATATCTGCGTCGACACCTCCTGTTCCTGCACCGGAAGTCTTGCAACCTTAGTCCGCCTTGAAATGAGGGGGGGGACCATGCATATGCAGGGGCCCCCCTGAGGCCACAGAGAAGGGAAGGTGGAGAAGAGTAGGAGGGACATCTTCTGAGCTATCTGGGCGGCTCGGGAAGCGCGGATGATGTGGTTTGGTTTTCCTAGAGTAGCAACGGGCGCTTGTATTGCGATGTGGGTCAGCTGATTTCAGCTCGGGACTCTTGGATTTGTGGTTTTCCGAGGCCACCCCGTACGCATGCGCTAGAGCTGGAGCACAACCTTCCTCCCTGTCAGCGAGCCGCTGGGCTGCCGCACCCAGGCGACCAACCGTATGCAACTCCTTTCTGTTGTGGTCGAAGTCCTCCACACATAATCACATGACCAAATTGGCGGCGGACGTCCAGGAAGCTGCACGGTTTCCCGAAAACACAAACACTGCGCGACTGCTGCACTTCAACCAAATCCTCCATGCGCCCTCATAACGATTGCCAACTGTTGAGTTCCGTTTCACGCAGTTTTCCCAATATCCGATTTTTGGCCAACTGCTTATGCGCCCAGCGGGATGTGCACAGATGAACCTTTTTTCAGCTAAACCACGTAAACGCTTTCGCCGCTCACACCCATCCCCACCTCGCATGCGGCCAAACCCCCACCGCCTTCCGTCCTCCCCCCCCCACAGGTTTCCCCGCCGATACGGACTCTTTGCAGCTACATACCGCCCCTTGCGTAAGAATTGCCTATCCGTAAGAATTGCCTCCCCGCTGATCGGACCTAACTGTACCTGAATCGACCCGGGCCCTTCCCCCCCCCCCCGCGATTCCTGCGGTGCAGGTTCAGTGACACTTCCTCAGTGCCCTGTGCCCAGGAGCTTGACCTAACGCCGGCCCAGCTGGCGAAGGGCGACCCCATCCCCCTCAAGCTCATGAAATTCAACAACGTGGACGTTCTCAGTAGTAAGCATCGCGCTGCGTTTTTTTTATCCGTGGCGGCAATGTCGTCTTCGTTTGCACTTGCTTGTCACCACGCCGTCCTTCGCGTATTAGCTCTCCGCTTGCATTTGGTATTGAGTCCCACGTCTCCTGCCTGGTCTCTTCTGTGTGACCTTTTTCTCTTGCTGACGCGGCCCGCATGCGCTTTTTGCCGCCTGCCTCCTACCATGTGCCCGCTGTCCGTGGCCTTCTTGTCGGTGCGTCTATGAGCCAGTCTTTATTGAAGACAACCAGGAAGGCGAAGAGACGACCAAGCTCTGCAAAATCGCGTTGTTCGGCACTACTGGGGAGGTCTTCAACGTGGCAGAAATTAAGAAGGTGGAGGAGAAGTGAGGAGGGGGCGGCTCTGCGACATGGACGTGGTAGCATGCCGTGTGCGCGTTCGCAATCATGGCGATGGTGCGCTATGCAACAGTATGCAAGTATGATGAAAACGGCACTATCGCGCGCGTGCAGCCAACGATTTGTGGTTGGCCGTAGCAGGTTCCGGAGCTGCGGAAGGTGAAGATAGCCAGGGTGGATGGGTGGAGGTGGTGAAGGGGGTGGAGTCGCCTGGCCTGGCCTGGCCTGAAGGCCCTGGCCCGTTGATGTTGGCGTTAGGAGGGGCTCCGTTATTACGTCTGCAAACATTAGCTTATGGACATAATTTATGGGCATGGTCGGGGTTGCCGCCCGTGATGTGTGTTGACAGGCGGGTTTGTGCCTGTCCTGTACGGCCAGGACCTGGCCAGGAGGGGGGAAAACAGGTTATTATGTTTTCCTGCGACGCGGTGTGTTGGTAATTGGTGATTGGCTATCGATTTGGATACCTTCGGGTCGCGTCAACCTATCGGCCTGTTCACGCTCGTCATCTCAACATGTGGCTAACAACGAACGCGCATATGCCCCACCCGGGGGGACGTAGGCTGGCTGCCATCTCATGCTTGTAGATTGTATCGTGTGGGTGGGTGGCAACGTAGACTATTCTGGTTGTGGCTAAAGATTCGTTCGCTGCTTGAGACACCAAACAATTAATGTTCAATGCTGAAGGTGACTTTGGGTCTGAAAAAATAAGTCAAAGTCTGGACGCGTTTGCCGTACACTTCGATGTACGCTGCCTACGTTGCAATGGACGGAAAATGTGCGTTCAGGTACTTGAGAGTCTGGTTCAGATTCTAAGCCGTTCTCCCAGGACCCCGTGGAATCTTAATCTGCCGTCTACCCGCTCCCCACTGCTGTTTGCTCAGTCATAAAGATGTTACTCCAAGACCGGCAAAGGAGTGATGTACCTCTTTAATTTTGTTCGTCATATGCCTCACTGCCATCTTGAGGAGGAACTCCCTACCGCCAAACCCTCTTCAATGACTTCTTCACCATTAGAGAATTAAGCCATCCGGTGCACTATTACGTTAACGATTTTGTCTGCACGGAGTGTGCCGGCCAGCGTTTTTCTTTTGCGGAATATAATCCGAATTCGGAATAAAAAATTGTTCGCGTTCCTGAAAATTAAGAATAAATAATGTTCCGACCGTACAAGTTCATTCCTCCAGCCTCATTCCGGTCTGTGTTTGCTTGGGCCCTGCAACAGCAGTCGCCCGTGCAACCGGGGTTCCTGTCAAAGCGTCCAAGTGCCCCCCGCTTCCTGGCGTGCAAGAGGAGCGATTGTGGTGTGCGCGTGTTGTGACATTCCCCAACCCCTGTGTTTGTACGAACTAAATTATAACTTATGGGGGGGGTCTGGGGGGGGCGTAGCCCCCCCCAGCGCCTTAAAGATTCGGAATACTTTTATTCCCGCGACTAAAAATCTATTCCTCCGTTCGGACTGGAAAATTGACGGGCAAAAATGAAAAAAAACTGGTGCCGGCCATCATGCATATATGTAAACGTCCCGGACCCCTAGGGACCCCGATATGTACGACACAGGACCCGGTATTTGGCTGGGTATCTAGGTCTTAGGGGTCCCAGGCAAAACACTGGGGTCCTGGTGAAGCAGCTGCCCGCGTACGAAAATTATATATAGATGTGGAAGGTGCCGAAGTACGTCGGTGAAACATAATGTGGCAGGATATTGTGAGTGTAGTTGAAGCGTTACAAGGCGTTCGGCGCACGGGCGAATTTACGTGCATACCTTTCATCGTGGGCGCGTCCCGTTGCAAGCTAAGCAACGCGTATACATGACGTGTAGCATCAGTCCTCAGTTCACTTCTTGTAACGAACATCAGCATAGGTTCAAGCCCTCTCGCTTGGAGGGATATGCAAACAAACATCATGATAGGTAAACTCGCACGCTACCACGCTGCGAGCAGTCCTTGTAAGGAGCAGCATACCACCCAAAACGCTGGTGTCGGTATGGGCACCAGCCGCTGTTCGCACAAGAGTATCCCACGGACATGTATGCAATGTTAAGTGCGTGGGTGCCTAACAACAGCCAGTGCTCTATGACCACAACGGTAGCGCAGAACGCGCCAAGACACCATCCGTTAAGTGCCAGGTCGCGGGTCGCTCACTCGGCATCGTAAGCGTCAGTTGGGCGGTCTCTTGTAATGCGGCGGCGGGCGTGTGTGCGGTACCAGCACGTTTTTGGGTCATCGTGTAGAAGGTCGGGCTGGCGGAAGGAGGCCCGCGCAGCACATTGTAGCCGTCCGGCCCAAGGCAGTTATACTGAGCAATGTAGAACGCCTCCATCTTATCGGTGAGTCTTGGATTCGCGGTGGACATGAGGCATGTCAAGTGGAAGTGGTCCCGGAAGGGTTGGTAGAGGCGGACGTCGTCCTTCATTCGGATGGGTGGGGCACAGGCATGAGCGTCGAAGCGCCGTTGAGGATTCTTGGATTGGCCGACGTACACCCTTCCAGTTGGTGCGCACGTGATGGTGTAGAGTCACGTGCAGGGGGGCCATACGAATCGGGCGCGGCCAGGCTGGCGGCCGGACGTTTCGTTGGCGTCGTAGGAAGGAGGGCGCCCGACGCTCGCGCTTGTGCTGCGGTGGTTAGCACCGAGTGTGCGAAGTCTTGGTCTGCGGCCAGGACGGTGGTGGCGTCCATGCCGTAGTCATATATTAGAGTGATGGCCGTATCGGCGCGGAGGCTGCCGGCAGCCGCGATCCACAGCTGCATAACGGCCGCGTGCGTGGCCGTTGCCCTGTCCGGCGTGTCCCCCTCGTGGATTGCCGCGGTGATGTTGTACAAGTAAGCTGCGTGCATACATGACATTTGCCACTACTGTGGACAGCCTGGTCACTACGTTCGCGAATGCCCCGTTAGGCTGGCGAATGAGTCCGTCAGTCTCTACCGCAGCAACGCATTCGAGCAGCCATGCAGTGCCGGCACCGGCAGCAGTGGCAGCGGCAACCGCCATCGTGATGGTGGCGGCGGAGGCACCGGCAGCGGCAATGTCGGTAACAGCAGGGGCGACAGGGCACGTGAACGTGGCTGTGTTAGACACGGCAACGGCCACCGCAACGGCGGTGACACTGCAGGCTGCTTCCGCCTGCAGTGTCGCTGGCGGAAGCAGTGGCAGCGGCTCAGGCAGCAGCGGAAGAAGCTCACGCCAGAACCGTGCCACGGTGCTGGTCATCGACGACAGCAGCTCACGGGTCGTCCTCGACTCTGGCTTACCGTACCTCCTCAGGGGTGACCGCCTCCCTGCTGCATGACTACGTCCCCGCCGGCACACCACAGCAGATCAAGTGGGGCAATAACCAGCTGGCCGATGTGGTGGGAACAGGGGAGCTGCACCTGCGGACGCGCGACGGACACTACGCTCGGGCCTCACTCTGATGTCTGTCGACCTTCTCATGACGCGCGGCTGCTTGGTCACGTTCGGCACGGACATGACGGGCCGCCGGTTCTCGTGTGTAGGGCTCCCGTACAACAGCTCGTCTATCACTGCATGGAACGAACGTGGACATTACGTCATGGACGTGGACCTGCTGGCGCCGACCAAAATCACAGTCAACATGCTCGGCACCACGGGAGACAGAGCTGGCGGAGGTAGTGGTGCTGGTGGAAGTGCCACCGACGCCCCCAGCACCCGCGGTGGCAGCACTGCCAACAGTAACACCGGCGGAGGCCAACCGAACAGCGACAGCAACGACAAAGGGCAACTGGGCAATGGGAGTCCCGGCGCCGCCGAATGCTCAGTTGCCGAACTCGCGGCAGCACAGCACCTGCACCGCCAGTACGGCCACTTAGGTTACCACATGCTGGAGCAGCTGATCAGCAAGCAGCTGGTGCAGGGACCACAGGTCACTCCAGCGGCACTATGACAGGCGGCGGAGGCCGTCTGCGAGGCCTGTGTCACCGTGAAGGTTACGGCAACAGCCACTGCAACCGCCCACCGCATCCTCGTCGAGGGCAAGGTGACGGTAAGCAGCCATGTTACCTTCAACGATGATCACCATGGACCGGTGTTGCAACGGGCGGGCACCGCCTTCGGCACCAGCCCCGCCCGTCCCGGCAGCAGCGACCCCCTCAGCGGCTCTACACCGTCTGCCATGCTGCAGGCTCCAGTGGACGCCCCACCCCCGGCGACCCCAGCACTACCTCTCCGTCCCAACACCCGCAGTCACCGGCAGGTCCTGCACCCACTGCTGGCCCCGGTCAGTGACAGACAGCCCCCCGACAACAGCAGCAGTGGCGGCGGCAGGGTGTCGGGAAGTCCACCGCTGCTTAACAAAGCGTCGGGTGGTAGCACCGAACGCGCTGAGTTTAACGTGCCTGACGGCAATGGTGGTGGCGGAGGCAAACAGTGCAGGGTCAATGTTTGCGCCCACCACGCATGCAGCCTCCCTGCGGGCACTTCTGGCTGTGGCAGCGGCCAGGGGTATGACGGTCCATCAGATGGACGTCAAAACGGCTTCCCTGAATGGCGACCTGGCAGAGGAGCTGTGGATGCAACAGCCGCTGGGTTACAGCAATGGCGACCCGATGCCGGCATGCCGGCTGTTATAGCCTGTCTACAGCCTCACACAAGCCCCACGTTGCTGGTATGAGAAACTGGCGGCGGAGCTAGGCAAGCTAGGCTACGAGCCGTCTAT
The DNA here is from genome assembly GCF_000143455.1 of Volvox carteri f. nagariensis. Classification (NCBI taxonomy): domain Eukaryota; kingdom Viridiplantae; phylum Chlorophyta; class Chlorophyceae; order Chlamydomonadales; family Volvocaceae; genus Volvox; species Volvox carteri. Next base: position 663,277 of record NW_003307605.1, on the reverse strand, counting down.
GTCCGACCCCGCGCTGTTTGTCAAGTGCGGGCCCTACGGCTCGACTTACGTGCTCGTGCACGTGGATGACATGCTGGTGGCAGCGGACAACCTGCAAATGGTCACGGCCGCCAAGGCGGCCATAGCTGCTTGCTTCGCAGTGCGTGATCTTGGCTAAGCACGCTCAGCCTCGGTAACAACCCCATCACATCGGTGCGCTCCGAGCACATCAACGTGCACCTCCATATCTTGCGCGAAAGGGCCGTGCGTGGTGAGGTGAAGCTCAGCTATTGCACCACCGACAACATGGTGGCTGACATCCTAACTAAGGCACTGGGCGACGTCAAGTTCCTGCGCTGCCACACAGCCTTTGTCACTTAGATCGCCAGAGGCTTAGTGCTGAGGGCTTTGAGGAATTGTGTCGAGCTAGGCTTTAGGGGGGTGTCGAGGGTGCATGAGCAGGTGCCCGAATGGGCAGGTCAATGCCCGAAGGGGCGCCATAGGCAATGTGTACGGTGCAGACGGCACTGTTTCCCGTGTGTGTGTTTGTGCAGCGACGCCAGACCGCAAAACCAACGGGCTGAAGGCTGGCAAGCTGCGTTTGTGTCTGCTGCAGCCGGCCTGGACCGCGGACTGGGCGGCCGAGCAAGCTCGTCAGTACTAGCAGTTTGCAGTCAGGCCCCTGGTGCGACTCCTGCTTCACTGCAGACGTTCCATAATTATAAGTTGTTTAGCAATATCAATCAGGATTCTTGAAAACGCGCTTACGCCCTGCTATTTTGCCTGGGGCCCCTAAGACCTAGATACCCAGCCAAATACCGGGGTCCGGTGTCGTACATATTGGGGTCCCTAGGGGTCCGGGACGTTTACATATACCCTGGTAACTTGCTTAGCCCTGCTGCCACACCACAATATGACATTCTTACTCTTCTGTACCACTGTGCCGAAAGCCATCTGGAATTCAAAAATCCCTGCGTCTCATAGCAATATTGCCTCGACAAACGTACCCAACACGCTTCCTGCGATGTCTTCATCCCGCCCTCCCCCCCCCACACACACCACTACAACCTAATAGGCTTGCCGTCTGTAGGAACCGAACCATTCATAAGTCCCCCGGACGTCCCTTCCTAAAGCCTCGGCAACAAGGGTAATGTGCCTGTTTCTACTGTAGATTCACCGCCGAATGCTGCTACTGCCTCGACATTCACCCAAGCACTTGCGCGCACACAAACTGCGATACACTCCACTCCGTCGCTATGATTGTCGTCGTCATCCACGAGCAGCTGCCATCGCCAGGGCCCACAGCCACACCACATAGACCGCAACGACGACAACGGCTCGTTCGCCGTAGGACAAAGAAAGACGGGATCCCCGTGTCAATCAATGTCTTTCGGTACGGTCGTTGCACTAACAATCAACATCACTGCCTCCAACGAGGACTCACGCCACTGCAACGTATGCCGCTTCCGTCCGACCAGCCAGTGGTATTCCCCAAGTCATATGCTACGAAAACACAGAACGAGAACGACGAGTCGACTCCTCCCGAAGCCGCAAGAACGGACGGACTTCCATTCGAGTCGGAGTCCGAATCCAACCAGGTTGATCAAAGCTTCCACGTAAAGCAAAGCCCGCACCAAACAAGCAACAACAGAGACACACACACATACACGTGACTATAGCAAATAGCATGAGCTCTCCATTACACTATAACTCGCATCCTGGTATGCTTTGACGACAGCTCCGTCAAACATCGCCTCAGACGTGGATATCTGGAGCCCTGCCACCATCGTTGGCAACAACGTACTGCGCACCGACCGGGTCGCACTGCGGCACTATGCCGACGCAGCATGACCCCTATCCGAAGCGAGAGAAGCCCAATGACCCAGTCCAGCTCGGCATGTCAATCGAGGTCAATTTAATAGCAGGTACAACGTGTCGAGCAAACAATACAGCCCCCAGGAAAGCCAGAGGCGGAGATAGAACACACCATGAGCCCACAGAGTGAAAGACACCCCCCCAAGCAGCGAAGCCCGGGGTCCGAGCCTTGCGCCCTGCGTCCCACTCACATCCCCTCCCCCGCTGTCCCAACCTTTTTTTCTCTTTCTTTGGCGCAGTGGCCTGATCTCTCGATCCGTGCGATGCGATCTAAGTTCGGGATATGCGTTTTGTTGTTATCGTCAGCATTGCTGCCGACGATCCGGAAAAAAGCCTCTATATTTGTCCTAAATAACCGTTCAGCCGCACCTGTACGCGGCCCCACTCATACCTCGAGGACCCGAAGCAGCCACAGCAGGGGCAGCAGCACACAAATCAGCGGCCAGCTACGGAGACATCCAGTCCAAGGTGCGACCCCATCTCAGGCCCCATCGGCCCCAGAATCAACGCTAAATCATCAGCACCCGCGCCTATCCAAGCAGCGAAACCACACACCCCGCACACACATCCCTGCGATAAACACCCTCCCGCTATCCGCTATGCTGCACGCTACTAGCACTTTCCATGCCAATTCCATGCCAATCCAATCCATGCCAATTTGGCCAAGCCCATGCATGCATCCTGGCGGGCAGGGGCCAGTGCACAAAACCGGACCGGTGCACAGAAATGAAAGGACACACCACACCGCACTTGGAAGGAAAATGAAGAAAGCGGTAACAAGTGATGCGCGCTCCTTGCGCCCACCGCCCCTTTGTTATACTTCCAGCCAAACATGACGTCAGCTAGACAGTCCTAACTACACTGACACACCCTCCTTAATCCGCCTCCCTCAAATCATCTCCCAGAAGCTATCTCCCCAATCGGCCTCCCGTTAGCTAAATCCTCCTCTCTGCCGCAGATCCGGCACATCCTCCGTAATCTGCTCCAGATTCCAGATCCCGCCTCCTACTGCTAGTCTTCCTCCTCCTCAGACCCTTCCTGGAGCCAGTTTCGCACTGCAGTGGCGGCTTTCTGGAACGCCGCCGTCGCCGCCGCCGCCGCTTGCCCTGCACCCGGCGCACCTGCGGGGCCCTGCAGTGCCGCCGCCGCCGCCGCCTCGCACCACATCGCCATTCCCTCCTCCTCCACGAGCTCCTCCTCCGCCAGCAGCTGCAAGAGCCTGCCGGCGCACGGCAACAAGGCTGCTGTACTGTCGGGCCCTGCGGGGGCCATGCAAAGCTCCTCCAGCGCCGAAACCAGTCGACGCTGCTCTGCCGCTCGGTTCAGCTTAAGGAACTCCAGCAGCTGCAGCGGCTTCAATGGTCCCCATTGCTTCAGCCGCCGCAGCGCCGCTGCGCAAAGCTGGGTAGCACCACTGCCGGCGGATACCCTAACCACGTCACGCAGTGCGTACATCAGTACGAGACTCGCCACGTCAGCCCGCGACAAGCTACCAGGTCGGACCAGCCGCAGCAGCTCCCGGGTCGCGGCCTTGGTGGCGTCAGCGGCTGCTCCCTCCGTCGTCGGCGCTACGTGCCGATCAAGGACCTCCTCCACCTGCCGGCGCTGCTGCTCCTGGCGCCCACCCTCGCGCTCTGCCCACTGCTGCCGCCCGCCGCCCAGTACGGCCCGCCGCAAAAGGCCCATTGAGGGGTAGATGACAGTGCCGTCGCGGCGGAGGCGACCCATGAACTGCTGGTGGTCCTCCCAGCTGAGGTGCTCCGCCAGGTCGCTGCACAGGATGATGGTGTCGACGGCGGGGCAGTCCGTGCCGTACACCGCCGAATAGTCCACGACGAGCGTGTGCAACGGTGGCCGGGTTCCGGCCCGCTCGGGCACGTACAACAGCGCCTGCATGTGCGTGCGCAGGTGTAATGCCATGCGTGTGTACATGGTATTGTTTTGTACAAGGTATCGGTAGTGCAAAAGAACGCAGAACCGGGAACTCAAGACGCTCAAACACCCCACATGCCATAACAAATCACCCACGTGTCCCCACCCCGCCGCCATCCATCCATTCCATCCAGCCCACCTGCTGGTACAACCGCTTCACCAGCGGCTCCACATCCTTACTGGCCGTGTACGCCACACCCTTGGACAGCATCACAAGCGTGTCAACATCCGTCACGTCATCCGCCTCGTCAGCCCAGACCGTCAAACCCGGCCGCAGCGCCACACGACCGGCACCGCTCAGTCCGTCATCACGCACACCCGCGCGACCGCCCTCCTCGTCGCCGCGCTTGGCAGCGCGCTCGCGCGCCTTGTCGGCAGCGCGCTTGTCGGCAGCGGCCTCGCGCACCTTGGCGCGTAGAGCATGCGCCTCCGCCGCCCAGCGCTCCTGATCGGCGGGAGATTTTCCTGCGAGCTTCAGCGCCAGTTTCCTGGGCTCCATAGTGGCCACCAGTGTCACTCCCTGTAGCGATTGGAACCGGGGGAGGGGATAATCCCTGGTCATGTGATGCAAAAGTCAAAGCTTGACAACCTGTCGACGTTCGAAGCACCAACTGCCAGGGAGTCCAAAGCAAAAACAAAACTACCAACGCAACTATTCGTCGTTCCGAAGGGCGGAGGAGAGAAGTAAAATATGAAAGAAGGCACAACAAGGAAGGCAAGGAGGAACCACGAAAAAGCCACGATGGAAAGGGCGTCAAGTACATACTGGAGGAAAGGGGGATGAAAAAAGGGAGGAGATCCATGCTGTGGTGGCGGCAAATCCTGACAAGAGGTTAGTAATTGAAAGGAAACGAAAAACAAAAAACGGGAACATTAACCGTTACACAAACATGAAACATGTCATGGAAACAAAAAATTGTGTGACGTCGACTTAGGATTACGACGACGAAAGAGGACGACACGTGCAATGATACAATGATACTTAGCATCATAATTACAGGGCGATACAGGACGATCTCCTGACGGGTTGTCGCCAGTGCGGACGGCACGCGCACCCACCTGCACCCATCTGCACCCACCCGCACACCCACCCACCCCCCACCAACTCCCATCTCCAGACAACCAACCGTCCCACAGTCGACCCCTCACTCCACTCCCCCACCTCACCTGCTTGGACAGCACGTCCCGCATGTCTCCCGGTGCGGGTACGGCCGGCTGCCTCCAGGCCTCCCTCAGCTCCTGGAACCTGTCCGGCTGAGTGCTCAGAGCCCTCAGCGCGGGCTCCAGCAGCTCGGACCGGAGGCCACGAACGTCCTGTTGGAGGTTGGGGAAAGAAGAGAGGGAGTTATCATGTGCCCAGCCTAAGAAAACAACTGCCGGCGTCCAAAGTGAGGGAGTCAGTGAGGAGAGGGAATCCATGATGCAAGGGACAAGAGAGAGAGGAGAGGAGGGGGGGAGGTAGGTGGGCAACACATCCTCCCGCCAAAATGTGGCCCTATGCCGTCCGCATGCGGCGGACATCGTATCTGTCTGGCGCCCCGCCAATCCCCCCTCCTGCCTCCAACTCAACACGCATCTCCCGGGTCGGGCATCTACTTTTTACTTTCATCCGAAACCATTACCCGGCAGCACAATCAACTACCATTCCCATGCCAACATGGCTTTTTAGGGTCCCCGAAGCAGCAGCCTACAAAGCCCTCCTTCTCCGCAGTTCCCAACTCACGAGGTCCAGCATCTTCCACCCTTCGTCCTGCTCTTGCTCCTCCTCCTCCTCCTGCTGCTGCGGCTGCTCCTTTCTTTCCTCTCCCTGCACCTCCTGACCTCGTTCGTCCGGTTCCTCTTCCTTTCCTTTCTTGCTAATCTTCTTCTCTTTCTTTTCCTTCTTCTTTTTCTCCTTCCCCTCCTCCTCCGCCCCCGCCGTCCCGCCGCTGCCATTAGCCACAGCTGCCGCTCCCGCCTTCTTCCCGTCAGGACTGGCCTTCGCCTCCGATCTGTTCGCCGCTGCCGCCGGTGCTCCCGCCTCCAGCCCTAACAGCTGGTTGGCCTGCTCGGACGTGAAGTAACGCAGCAACAGCACTCTGGCTCGTGGACTTCTCTCCAGGGTGGTCGCCAGCTGACCCACATCGTCGAACAGCTCCAGGGGGGATACGGGCACTAGTTGTCCGGACACGTCATCAAGGACGGTAAGCCGACACGTGGGCAACTCGTACGGCTCCTGTGGCATGACACGAGGGACACGCGGAAGCGGAGAAGCCAGGAACATGTGCATGCGTTACACCTTCTCGAGATGCGATATCCCCCAACATCACCCCCCACATTAACCCTCCAAAGATGCAACGGGAGAGCATACGAGCCATGAGGGGGCCTGAAGGACACCAAACGGACGAGGGCTTACCCAAGAAACAGTCATCTAAAAACGCCACAAAAAAACCTATTCTTACTATTATTCATGTAAATGCCATATCGCAGTGTGGATATGATCGAGGAAATTGGGGAAAACGGGATATGAGATGTACGGCAGGGACCAGCTGGTGATCACAGGATCCACATAGGTGTGTACGGATATGGCTATGGACACCATTTCATTGCTACGCCATGCGCTCCAATCTATTTGGGACTTCCTTTCCTCTTCAAAGCGCCACTTGGTACCACATCGCGTCCACCACTACCAATCCCCCCACATGTATCCACACGCGCACGCACGCACATACATACATATATGGTCTAGTCTGGTGACACCTTCGTGTATATGAAGGTTCTGGGTTCGATTCCTGGTCAGACCCCCGACATTGTTCGGGAGGTCTAGGTTTACTAACGCTGCTGAGGTGTGGAGATGAGGTCTAGTTGATGGACTACGTTTCGCATGCTGAGATGGTGTGATGGCTGATCTGTCTCTACGGATGTCGGGTGACTGGATGAGGAGGGGTCTAGTTGGCAGGACCCAAACCGCCGTCGGTTGTACGGTGTAATCAACTTTCAATATATATAGTCCATGGCCTCCCGGCTTTGACGGACCCCCCCCCGCACTCGTGCGGCACTTGTAACTGTAACTGTATATACCCTGCATACACACCTGCGTGATGACGGCGTGCGTGGCCGCGGTTGCCCCGCTTCCCTTCCACCAGGCCGGCAGGTCGTCCCAACCGGGCAGGGTGGCTGAGGCCAGGATGGTGGTCGGGGGAGCAAAGGACATGATCTGACGCACGACTTGCCGGACCTGCGGGCACAGATATACATGCAGCATGACCGCAAGTGAGTAGGCGAGTTGCTGGGAAAGAGATGAAGCAACAAACCTCGCGAAGGAGGGAAAGGACAAAGACAGCGTCTGATAGGAAAGAGCTAGGCGAGGAACGAGTCGACGTACGGTTACACATAACTGGTACGCAAAAGAGGACAAGGAAACAGAAGGGACACTTTCACACCGGAAAAGTTAAATCTCCCGACCTCCTCTCTCTCCCTCCTCTCTCTTCTCTCTCTCCCGACCTCAAGCTGACTGGCTAACCCAAGGAGGACACCTTGTCACATAACCCTTTCTCCGACTGACCTCCTTGTCCAGGTGGATGCCCATGTTTGGCTCGTCCAAATACAGCACCAGATTTGACGAGCGGTAAAACGCGTCATGGGGAGCCTCTGATGCGACCTGGACGAGCGCCGCTGTTGCATAGATGTCCGCGATGATGACATCGGGTTTGCCGCCACCCAAATCCTCGTTCGTCGCACCCTGTGGGCGGTTGGAGGTTCAGACGGCCGGGGAGGGGGAACGGGCAGTGTGAGTGCGGGAGCGGCCGTTCAGGGCCCGGGCAAAACGTAGCTATACAGCTATAACAACAAAACAGGCAAGGCAGAGCAAAGCAAAGGGTCAGCAGATCTGCCCCGCTCCGTTGATCACCACAACGCTAATCACTCAACTCGAGAGACAGGAACTTGACGATTCGGGACAACCCAGTTCAAAGGCGGTGATAAGAGCCTTCCTGACTCATCCTTTTCCCCTTCTTGATCCTCATACCATCGCCCCCGCCCTGACAATCCCCCACGAGTCTGAATTCATACAAATTTGTGTGCCCTTCTTGTCCTCAACCTTCATTGCACAGAACCATGCGCTTCCTCCCTCCTTCCTAAGCTCGTGTCGTATGCTCTAATATCCCCTTTACATCCCACACGCCCTTAACACCGGCCCTTTCCCCCACTCTTCACCCGATGAGCACGCCTCCTCCCCGCGCACGCACCCGCTTAGCGTTTTCCTCCAGCTGCTGTCGCATGGTGCCCGCGCCCGTGCTGCCGCCGCCGCGCTTCGTACGAATCGAGTACGGACGCCGGACCTGTACATTATACCGTGTGAGGACGGCATTGGCGTGCGCACATCCAGGTCGGGCAACGGACAGCAGTAACGCAACCGAGGAGACATCCCCTCCGCTTCGTGTTCGATACGAGGTGGGGGGTTGCCAATGTACGGATAAGGTGTAAAACACATACACACACTGTTGTACGTACAACATACAGACAATAATACGCGGGACGGTCTAGGAGGAGGATAGGCCACGCCCGGGGACTAGACACGAGGACAACACACGCCAGGACTTCAGAATCATCTGTCAAGGCCACCACACCTGGCGGACAGGAAATGACGAGCGTGTACTGTATGTGCGCGCATGCGCGCTCGCTGTATGAGCGAGTGTGCGTTAGGTGCGGTTACATCCTCTGAGAGAAGCGGGGAGGATGCTTCTCTCACGACAGACAGCCGCAAGCTAGTCCCATCACCTCAAGCACCCTACACAGCTGCTCGCTTTAGGAGCTGCTGCTGCTTGTAGCTGCTCGCATTAGGCACCCCGATGGCCCTACCCAAGCACCCCCCTGGAGGCAGCCCACCTGGAAGAAGTCCCCGTCACGTGCCGCCGTCCAGTACACCACCCCGTGCGCCTCACACTCCTGACCCACGCGCTTGAGCACCTGAGGGGGATATGGGGTAAGAGCACGAAGGAGCAGATTCAAGCAGGAGCTCCAACAGGACATACATGGCACATGCAAGGGACAGAACTGAGTGGTGGCGATAGGGCACAGGGAGCATTTAGAGGGGGCACTCGCCACCTCTTCAAGGGCGCAGCTTCCAGTCAGTTCATACGCCCACTGATGGACCTCCAGTGCCCCTCCATAATCTCACTAATAACCTCAAGACCGCACCCTCCTCCTTCTGTTTCCCTTTCGTGTGCCTCCCGCCTTTTCCATGTTGCCCCTCCCTCCCTCCCGCCCTCCCCTTTCGTCCCTCCCTCCCAACAGGCCCCCTCTGTCGGCCCCCTCCCCTCCCCGCGCTCTCACCTTTCCCGGCCCCTTCCCATCCCCACCGAACCAAATGGGCGTATCTATGTGCTAAAAGCAAGTAACTAACCAATAACTAACCAACTGCCGGCGTCCAAAGCCGCAAACTGCTATGAGCCCAAAGCCATGGAGGGCAGATGACTCTTTGTACCCTGGATAGGATTCCCCCATTCCATTCCATTCCATTCCATCCCACCTGCTTAGTGGGCACCGAGTACACCAGGATCGTCTGTGGATGCCCCGTCCTCCCCTCCGCAGCCACCGCATCCACTGCTCCTGCCGCCCCTCCCTTCCCTGCTCCTCCTCGCCCCGTCGCTCCCGCTACGGGGCGCTCCATGTCCCTCAGCACGTGCAAGTGCAACATCACCGCTGTGAAGGTCTTGCCGCTACCCGTGGGGGTGGACAGGATGACGTGGAGGGGCCTGGCCCTTAGCCGCTGTGGCTGCCGCTCCGCTCCCTTCAGATGCTCGTCCACCATGTCTAGGAGGTCCTGTTGGTGCCGGTGGCGCATGGGCGCCCCAGCGGCGCTCGCGGCCCAGCGGTTGGCACTCGACCACATGTCCTGGAGGGCCTGCTGCCGTTCCTTCAGACGAGCGCCGCTCCAGGCGCGCTGCACAAAAAAGTGGGTTCGTTTCTCGTTTCAAATCTTCGGTTCTGTTCTAACTTGGGTTTGTCAGGTTTTAATTGGAAAAGGATAGGAAGGATAGGCGCATAGCATGACGTAGCAGGGAGATATCTAGGTGAGGTCGTAAGCACGGTAAGAAGTTAGGTTTGTAGTACGGTAAGCCAGGGTCGGAACGGACATCGGAGGAAGGCAGGAGAAACCCTTGTATCTCCGTGCGCGCAGGCGTTATGACCATACATGCAGATGCATGCACGCCAACAGACACAGACAACGACATAGACGCGTCGTGTCAGTCACAACTGTACGGTACCTGCGCCGCCGCCCACTCCGACGACCTCGGACCAGCCTCCAGCGCCCGACGCGCCAGGGCAAACAGCGTGTTGCCCCCCATAGCCGCGGCCCCGCTGCGTCCCCTGACTGCCGCTAGCTGGTCCCACGGCTGAATCTCCTTGAGCAGCTTGTAGCCACCACCTGAGCGCACCTGGCCAACAACCTAACGAGGTAAAGAAAGACGCGGAAAGTAAGAAAGAAGCGTTAATCACGTAGGGAAGTTCGTTTTAGTGATGGTATGTGCTCGTAGCACAGTCCTCATGCATTGTTTGGTTTGGTTTTAAGCAGTAACAGACAAGTAACTGGCAGTCAAAGATAGTGAGAGGAGGATGCAGGGTAAATCTATAGCAGCTGGTAGTTGGTCGTTGACTGTTGGCACGAGCAGAATCGTTGTCCAACCCTTTCGGAGCTTTAGACCACAGCAGCAAACACGCCTTTCCTAAATGCCCCCAAAAAGCAGGTATAGCCGTAGATGCAGATGGACTGCAATCGCATGCGGGACGGCCATAAGTGTCCTACTTACCTCTTTGTCATCAATATCGTTCCAGTCCCGCTCATTCAGGGCGCTGCCCACATCAATAAGGGTGGTGCGTAGACCGACCGCCGCCGCCGCCGCGTCAGCCTCGTCGGCCTCCACGGCCGCCGCCACCATTGCCGGCGGCGCGTCAGCGCCCGACCGCGGAGGCACCCCCGGCACCAGCACCTCCCGAACCGCCTGCTCGTCCCACGCCGCAGGATCTGGGTCGACGGCGTGAAGCATCAGCGAATATACGACAGCCAGCGAAGCCGGCAGCTCCGGTTCCATCTCCCGTAGGTATGTCACCGTCTGCTGCAGCGTCGCCTGCCGCTGCGGCGACGGCTTCGCCGCCGCCGCAGCAGCATCAACAACAGGCAACTCCGGCAGGTGCACTTTGGGCTGGAACCAATCGACAACGCTCCGTTCCACCGTCGCCGCCCTTCCCCCAGTAAGGGGGTGCAGCGTGTTCGTCGACGGCTCGTATTCGAACGCCGCGCCCGGGGCGCGCTCGTCCAACAGCGCTTCTGCCACCGCGCGGCGCAGCACCCGCAGCTGTTGCCAGAATGGGTCTACCAGAGTCATCGTCGCCAGGCCACGGCAAGAGATTTCTGCTAAGAAGCTCGGCAGCGGACCTGCTGCCATAAAGCGGTTCGCCACGGCAGGATCCAGCCAAGGTAGCGCTGCCTCCGTCAGCGTCAGATCTCGGAGGATGCTGCCGTCCCGCGCCGCGCGGTCCTGATCCAAATACGCCTGGACGATGTCGTTAATCTGGGTCAAGTCATCTTCGCTAAATTCCCGCAAGCTGATGGGCCGCTTACGGAAAAAATTCACATCCAGGTGCTTCACGTTTGACGGCAGGTGTACGACAGCACGTGCTGCAGCGCCGGGACTAATGGGTGGCACGACGCCGGGGCGGAGGCCGCCGCCTGCACCTGAGAAAGCAGCGGTACGGTGGCGCATCAGACGGTGCCGCAGGTCCATGCCCATGTCGTTACCCAGCACCGCCGCGACCTGCGCACGGCGAAGCAGGGGTGGCATATACGCGCCTGCGGGACCCGCCGCGGCCATGTGCCAGGCGCGCCAGGCGTCTTCGGTGGACCATACGTGGAGGCAGACGCAGCGCGCGTCGATGATGACGTCCTGCGGATGTACGATTTTTGGGACGCCGAGCACGAGGAAGTCGGAGTCCTTGGACAGAACGGCGAAGACGGCGTCGCGGTGACGGTGAGCCCAAGCTAACAGGAGGTCATCCGCAGAGTGGACGCTGCGGATGATTTCCAGACCCAAATCGCGGCAGGCCTGAAACATAACCAGCTCGGCGGTGGGAGGAATGACCTGGCCGATGGTGAGGGCATGGCGCGTGCTCTCGGTGTACAGGCGCTCATGGCGAGGGGCTGTGGCCGAGTCGGCGATGAGGACACAACGCAGGCCGCTGCGTTGCAGGCCGCCAAAGTAGCGACAAGTCTCCTGGTAAAGCTGGCCATGGAATTCAGTAGACTTCCAGTCGATGGCATCTGGTATCTTTGATACCAGGTAGTACAAAACATTGAAGGCGTCAACCAGCAGCAGGTTATCCGGCCGACCATCTGCTTCACCATTTTGCAGGCTGACAACCCGAGGCTTTGCGCCCGCGTTTACCAGCTGCGTAATAAGACCAAAGACACCCATGGCGTGGATCTACCTGGGGATGTGTAGCCAGGACAAGGCAATCAATCAAGCTGACGAATCATATGGGGAGCCTGCGGTGCGGCCACAGCTAGTGGCAAGGGTATCTCCACACCTTAAGATAGATCTAAGGATTAAGCAACCAAGGTCATCAGAGAATTAAGCCGTGGACCCTGCGCTTGCAAAGCGCTTTCCAACGCGCACGTTGAGATGATGGAAGTGACAAATGGACTGTTTTTGCGATTGTGCTTTGGCAGATATGATGTGTTTCCTCACGAGTTATAAATTTTGCTGTTTACTGTGTGCTTTTATGAGTAGTACACGGATACCCGTAAACTACGTACCCGTGAACTGAATTCCGAGATTCCGGCCCCGTGAGGCCTGTGATTTACACAGAGGGTAACCGAAGGCAATCAAAGCAGCAAACCTCCAAAACTAATCAAAACTCTTCAAGTTGAAGTTACACCTAATTATTTTTGGGAATCTTGAGGTCTCCTACAGGTAATGGCGTGTCAGTTGATCTGTGTTTCATAGACACATCCCTTTCCATATGCTTCTGACAAGTGGCCCCTTTGCGGGGCAATCTCAAACATTCATCCTGTCCCTGTAGGAAAGGCTGAAACCTTCCAGCACTAACAAACACCATCCACGCCTATACTTGAACGACGTCCGGTTCTACGTTCATGGACTACAAGGACCCTTGCATGTCGTAACCCCTCTGCGTACTCTTTGTATGTATAACCATCATCCTGACTTCCGGAGATTGCTATCAAAACACATACGCGACGTACCCAAGGGAATGCCCCATGCCTTACGCATCTTTGGTCAAGCCGCGCCCAGAAGCCACCCTGTGGGGCACCAGCTTCTAATTTGTCCCTTGTGCAGTATTGCTCAATCTGGATCCGACAAAAGCTAACCGAAAACCGCTTTGTTTCTATTCTCCTGGTCATACGATCTGCAAAGCAGCTAGATGCAAAACAGCACTTCTATAAACAGCACTTGCCTACAGCGCCAATCGTAGCAATCCAAGAAAACTCATGACGACCTGCTTCACTCGCCAGCTTCACCCACGACCTCCATTTTTGCGGAAGAACATATGTCACGAAGCAGCAGCTCCCAGCCTTGTCTAACCATAAAATCCCTCGAAAGTCGTAGGGAGCGCAAAAGCGTAAACCCACATCATACCTAGCACGCACAATATGCGAGACCAGCTCGACAAAGAAACGACACATCATATTACATTATAACAAATCGTATCACGGTACACAGGAGCATCTGCACCACACGGCGATATTCCCCCAACCGCACCTTTCAATCCCATTTCTTCTGTCTCTGACCTGCTACGCTACGGACGTCAAGTTATTAAAAGCCCATACCACGCGATGGAAGTGCGCCACCGTACGCCCTGGAGAATCCACTAGAAACTGATGCTGATTTACGAAACCACATAAAACCACCTAAAGCAACATCAGGCTATTGATATACCCTGCGGACGGGGAGACCCCTTGTAGTGGGTTCCAACCTGCATAGCGCCAGGTCGCCACTGCCACTGCTACTACTTACTAAGCGTGCACGTTCGTGGTGCCTATATTCCCCGACAGCATCCGTATAGTCTCCGCCACGCAATATGCTTGCGGCCCGGTGGCTACCTCCGGCAATTCATTCAAAAGCTGCGCCACGAAGGCCCCATCACGGAGCAGTGCAGCGGCGGCCGCGACATGGCGAGCCGGGCGCGGCGGCGGCGGCGGCGGCGGCGAGCCGAGTGCAACCAGGCCAGGCGCACGTGTCGCCGCAGTGGCTGCGGCGGCGGCATCGCCGGCGCCACTGCCACTGCCGGCTACCCCCCGGGCTCCATTATCCTGCATCGCGTTGCCCACGGCGGTCTCAGCCAACCGAAGCGCCTCCAGCATGCTGAGCAGCACGCTGCGGGGGTAGGCCACGGCGTTGCGTCGGGCGGGCACCGTGCCCGGCGGCCGCGGCCCTGCTGCGGCTGCCGCCGGCGCCGGCGCCATTACCCCAGTGCCGCCAGTGGTCCTCAATTCGCCTCCGCCTCCACCTTCTCCCGGATCCCCCCCCGGGGCCGCCGCCACATTCCCCTCGTCCGTGTCATCGCCATCCATGAGGGGTCCGGCGTACCTTGACACCGTATTCAGGCCGCGTGGGCCAGCCGCGGAGCCTGCAGCGTTGGGGGGGACTGCGCCCGCGTCTGAGGGCATGGGAGGAAGGGGCACACGGCCCGGCACGCTGCCCCCGCGCTGCGTCCTGACCTCCGCTCCCCGCGGCGCCATGCCGCTCAGCGCCGATGGTCCAGCGGTCGAATCTGCAGTGGCTGCACCTCCTGGCGATGATGCAGCTGTGGTGGTCTGCAAAGTGGGTCCTGCGCTGTGCCGTTCCTGCAGCTGGTCATACACGGGGCTTGCATGCAACATACGCTGCGGCTGCTGCTGCTGCTGCTGCTGAAGCTGCTGCTGCTGCTGAAGCTGCTGCTGCTGCTGCTGCTGCTGCTGAAGCCGAAGGAGGTTGAGGGGGTGTCGCGGCGGCATCTCCTGGGGCGACAGAGGCCGGCGCAAGAGCCCGCGGATGACTGGCGGAATGTCAGTGTCCTCGTCAAAAACCTCGCCGCCCCCGAGGCCGCCGACGCCCAAGTCGCCACTACCACCGTCGCCGGCTTGGCTGCGCTCGCCGCCGGTGCCTCCAGCTGCGCCAGCGTTCTCACCGACTGTCTGCCGCGCCGGGCCGCCTTCCCGGCCTTCACCCGGCGAGTTTCCGTGTTCATGCGGCTCGTGAGCAGTAGCAGAGTGGATCTGTTCAGCCACAGAGCTGCCGTCGCCAGCGGCCGGACCAGCCGGGCCAGCGCCGCCGTCGCGCTCAATACCGGCTGCCACGCCTCCGAAAGCCCCGTCCGCTCCTTCAGCCGGCTCCCTGTCTCCTCCAGATCCCTGGTCCCCTGCCGCCTCTAACTCGCCAACCGCGGCAAGGCCTCTTGAAGCCTGAGCGATACCCGCTGCCGCCGCCATCGCTGCAGCAGCAGTAGGACTAGCTGCTGCTTCTCCGGAAGCAGTAGCAACCGTTGCTGCTGCTTCCCCAGGAGCTGCAGCAGCAGCAGCAGCAGCAGCACCAGCACCAAGGGTTACTGCTTCCCCAGCAGTAGCAGCAGCTGTTGCTGCCAGGGGCACCGCCCCGGCGGCGGGAGGTTCAGGGGGAGGCTGTGGGAGCTGCTGCGCCAGGCCGGAGGCGCCCAGAAGCACGTCCAGCGGGATGAGGTCCGGCAGGCTGTCTGGAAAGCTTTCAGTGTCGCTGTCCTGGCCGTGCTCAGCCTCGCCGTTGTAGTCTTCTTCTTCCTCCTCCTCCTCCTCCTCCTCCTCGTCATCATGATGATCATCATCACCATCATCATCATCATGACTATTGTCAGTATCACCATCGCCATCGCCATCGTCATCATTTACGAAAGAGAATGAAAAGTCCTCCCATAGAGTCGGGAAGCCGGGAGACGTCGCTGCGAGGTTGGCAGGCCCCGTACCTGTGCGGCGCGGCGGTGGGCGGACCGCAACGCGGGGGCGAAGAGGGGCACAGCAATACGCGTAATTTAAGATGCCGTGACGGAAGCAAAACACAAAAACACGCGGCCCACGGCGGATGGTGTGGTTTTCTCTTCGGCTTGCTAGGGCTGTTCCACGTTCCCCCAGAAGAGCCACCCCTTCCACGGATAGCCTTATCGTCACAGCTCGGCACGGCCTTGCCTGGCAATCCCCTTTAATCAAACCTTTGCTCCCCCTCTTGCAAGGAGGCCATCACTCACACACGGCCACACACAGCCACACACAGCCACACACACACACACACAGCCACACACACACACACACAAGGACACTACGCAAATCCTAGCCAATGCGTTTTCCCTTTTCCTTCACAAGCAATCCTTTATCAAATGCTTTGTTATCAACACCACCCAGCCAAGCTTGCCTGCCACTCCGCTGGCACCTCCTGCATCGCCATCATGCTCCGAAACAGGACCTTGCAGTCCCCTCCCAGATGCAAGATTGGCCGCGGCGGCGGAGCCGGGGCCGGCGCCGCCATCCGCGATCCGCAACGGCGCGTCGCTCAGCTCAGATCGCCCTGCTCCTGCTGCCGTCACCCGCGGCGGCGCAAATCGCACCGCCCAGGAGGGGATGTCCTGCTCCTCGTAGGACCCCGGCAACCCCGGTCGGTCATTGGGATGGCTGCCGTCGCTGTCTTCCGGCGGCAGGTACCTTCGCCAGGACAAAGGAAACGACGACATGCCCCCAAGTTGAATGGGCAGGATTCGCGCAGCAGTGGTTGTGGTTGTGCCGGCGGAAGTTATGGTCGTTGCGGCTGTTGTGGTGGCTGTGGTGCTCGGACTGCTGTCACCACCCGGGCGATCGCTGCCTGAGGTGCTGGCCGTACCACCGCCGCCGCCGCCGCCGCCAGCTCCGGCACCCCTAAACCCCCCAGCGGGTATCGTAATGCTGACTACGGAGCCATGCGGCACGTTAATTAACATGTCGGCCGGAATGCGGACGAGAGACGCCACGATCTGTGATGTGGCGCCGCCACCGCCGCCGCTGCCACCGCCACCGCTGAAAGCTGCAGGGGTCCGCGGCCGCAGCAGACCGCTGAAGGATGCGGTGGCCGTCGCCGTCGCCGCTGTCGGCTGTCCCCGCAGCCCAGACACCGGCTCCAAGCCGAGCGACCAAGCCGACGACTCAGCGGAGTTGCCGCTGGCACCGCCGCCGGCACCGCTTGCAACTGTACGAAAATCAAGGAGTGCTCGCAGTAAGGCTTCCATGGCGGCGGCCCACGACGTCTCGGCCCCCGATTGGGTGTTGGAAATCCCTTCTCTAGCCTGCACTGTCGAGCTTATAGCAGCAGCCGTCTGCCGGGACGACGACGACGACGGCGAGGAGGAGGATGGACCCCTGCGCCCTGTGCGCTGCAGATCTGATACGGAGGCCGGCCGTGGCGTCGCCCTGGTTCCCGTTGTGGCTGTGACCGTGGCCGCGGCCGCCGCTGCTGGCGGCCGTTGCGGCCATCGTTGGGAGCTTTGGTTGCCTTGGCTCTCCACCCAGGCAAAACGCCGACGGCGTTGTCCGGACGGCTCGCCATCTGAGCTGGTTTCAGAGTGCACCAGCGAAGGCGTACTGTCTGAATGATTGCTACCGGTGCTCATGCTACTGCTGCTGCCGCCACCACGCGGCGTGTCGGAGTTCGACAGGAGAGGCGGCAAGCTCCGCGGGGAGGATCTGCCGCCTGAAGAGTCGGACTCGCCGCCATACGTATCATCCTCGTCCCCACAAGCACCCGCCGCCGCATTCGGTCCATTTCGGTCCCGTGGCCGCTCCCTGGCCATGCGCCGATAGATGCTCAAGCCGCTGCTGGTGTTCGTTGCCCCTCCACCGAGGCTCCAGCTACCGTTGTTGTTGGTAATGGTGGTAGTGGTAATGGTAGTGGTAGTGGTGCTGCCGAAGCCCCGTTGGCCGCCTGCAGGTGCTGTAACAGACCCACCCCCCGCGACGGCGGCGCCCTCGGTGCTGCCGTTGCCGTTGGCGCCCGTGGACGAGTAATGCAAGCGGTTCAGCGGCGGTAGAACGTCATCACTGCCCTCATCGCTATCGACCGTCGTCTCGCCGGCAGCGACGTCCCACCCGCCGTACCCGTGCTCGTACAGCTCGTCCGCCAGTATGTCGTCCAGACCTTGCAGGTGGTCATCGAATTCGGCTCCAAACGAGCCGGTTCCCGTCAGGCCGTTCGCGTCGACGTCGACATCGTGGCCGTAGCCGCTGTTCCTTGATGCGACGTCGTCACTTCCCTCCTCACCCAGCAATGGCTGCTGCACCAGGTCGCCATCGCCATCGCTGTCGTCGCCGCCGTCGCCGTCGGCGCATGGCACGCCTGCGCCTGCGCCGCCGTCCTCGTTGTTGAGCAACTGGGGGGCCGACGCCCCATCACGAATGCTGCTGTCGCCGCAAGCAGCCTTGCCCACCTCCCTATCCACATGCCCTTCCCCGACGTCGGTGGAGTTGGACTGTGGCGTGCCCACGCTGCTGCCATCGTGACCACCACAACCAGATCCACCACCACATTTACCACGCTGTTCATTATCGACGGCGGCAGGCTGCCTAGCACCCAGGTGGCTGACGCCACCAAGGCCGTGCTCCGGACCGCCGCTGGCTCGTCGACGTCCCCGCGGCAAGGCCCACCACTCCCTCCACGACCCGTCCTCATCCTCGTTCTCATCATCGCTGCTGCCGTCGCCACCGACACTTACACCAGTACCTGAAGCCCGCCGCTGCCCCAGCAGCAGCCCTGCTGCACCGCCCACATCCTCGCATCCTGGCCGCCGCCGCTGCTGTCCCAATCGCCACCATCCAGCACTGCTATCGCTCCTGTAGCTGGGATCCCTGGCCCCAGAGCTGCCATCCACCTGCCCATCCTCCGCACCGCCGCCACCCGCCGCCGCCGGACAGCCACCTTCCGGCCCTGCGCCGCGAACTCCACGGACCCCTTCCCCCCGCCCAGCTACGCTGACGGCACCAGGCAGAGCGACCGGACCCTCATGGCGCTCATGCAGCCAGCGGCGGGGATGGGGAAGGCGGCACCGGGCGGGGCGCGCAGTCTCTGACTCGTCGCTGTCCGACACGAGCACCTGCAGGCCCTGCGCCCAGGCGTCCACATCGCCAGCATCCCCAAAGACGCTACCATCCTCAGCCGCATACAGCGGCTCAAACGGCGGTGGTGTAGACAAAGCATCACCAGCGTCGTCGCCATCGTCCCCGCCGGAAACAGACTCACCCACATCCACAGAGATCGACGCCGCCGCCCCGAGTCGCCACGGCACCGTCACACGACGACGGTCTCGCGGCACAGGGGCAGCCGCAGCCGCCACCGGCATCGTCGGCCGTGGAGACAGGCACGCCGCGATCTCCTCCAGCTCCAAGTCCCCTTCTGGTAAGGTCGCATGGCCAAGCGAGAGGGAGCCGCTAGCTTCCGTGGATGCCAGGCGGCGGCGGTGCGGCAGCACCGGCAGGGCGCGGCGTTCATGCCGCTGTTGGGCGTGCCGTCGCCGCGCGGACTGACCAACGGAGGCGGCGGCGGCGCCGGCGGCACCTGGCGACGTGCCTGGTGCCGTATATGCAGCGCCGGCGGCGGTTGCTTCCGGCGGTGACGGCGCCGCCACCGGGCTGCAAAAGGCCCCAGTTGCTATCATCCGTGCTAGAGCACTGAGATCCCTTTCTCCTGTGGACAGGATTTCGGACCTGGATCCTGCTACTCCCCGGTCATCCTCGCGTGTGGTGAACCTGAATTCGGGCCTTGGGCACGTGAAGGAGGCGGAGCTGGTTTCGGCGCCGTTGGCACTACGCACGGAAACAGCATGCCTCGCGTTCCCAGTCTGCCGTGCGAAACGCAGAGTAGCGCTGGTGTTGCGAATCATCGCCAGGTGCGGCGGCGTGTCATCAGCAGCGGTGTCGACGGCGCCCAGCGCGTTCAAAACATCCAACCGGCCGCCGTTTGGCTCCGACAGCGGCGGCTCTACCAACCCCTGACGCCTCCGTTGCCGCCGCAGCTGTCGCTCCTCCTCACACGTCGCGACACGCGGCTGCTGGTACTGTTGCAGCTGCTGCTGCTGCTCCCCCTGCTGGCCTTGCGCCGTGTACACGGGCGCTACCGCCCGCCCGCCCGCCCTCTCGACTGACGGCGGGACCGGGTGAGCCGGGTGACAGTGACTGAGGCGGCGCAAGTCGCGGGCAGCGCCGCTGCCGCCTCCCACCCGCTGCCCTCCCCCAGCCACCGCAGCGGGGCCCCTTGATAAAGGCCTCAGGCCCAGATGCGACGGCAGGCGCGGGTTCACGTGCGTCTCAGAGGCCCCCCCAAGAGTGCAACAAGTCCGGTCAGGGAGTCCCCGGTAATCATCGGTGTTGCCGTCGCTGTAATAGTAGCACCACTGCCACTGCCGGCCAGGGCTGCGGCCGTCGAAGGCGGTGTTGCCGTCGCCCCCGTCGGCGCCATCATCGAGGCTGTCCCACGACTGACGGCCCGCCTGCACAATGCATATACGTGGAGATATGGTGTGGGATTTAAGGAGAGGAACGGAAACGGGTACTGCCGCGTGGGCATCATGTTGAGGGGCGGGCGCGCGGCGGGCCACAGCAGGGTGGTGTGGGTGGTGTCAGAGCGCGCAGATGCAGGTATGGGGGGAGCCGCTTTCGGGGAGCGCGCGGCGCAGTGCGACGGACGATACAGCAGCCCGATTTGCAGCAGCAACGCAAGGGCCAGGCAACTGTCAACGGGGACGCGATTACGAACAAAATAATAATAATAATAATAATAATAATAGTAATAATAATACGCATTTGCCATGCAAGCTGCAAAATACTGGCTTTGTCCCAGGCCTTTTGGTAAGACATGACCCTAATCGTTAAGGGGCAAGGGATTTCAGGACAGTTTTCATCCTCTTACACCACAATATCTTGCCGGAGCGTAAACCATCCCCCGCATCGTATATTTCCACAGCAGCCCATACCACCGCACGCACGCACGCATCGCAACACAACGCTGGGGCCAATGCCCCCTCAAGTTCCTCCTCACACGCACGCGCGCGTCTCGCACCCGCTGTTGCTGGTGCCGCTGTCGCTGTTGAGGTCTTCGATGGCCTCCAAACGACGCTACCTGCCGCCGTCCACTCCGCGCCTCACGCCCTCGTTCGTCGTCACCACCATTATCTAGGTTCCGCCAAGCCGTTATGTGAGCTCCATCAGTCTCGCCCGCACCGCCGCTGCTGCCGCCAAAGGTGGAGCCCGCTGCCGCCGCCAAGGCCGACGGGCACAAGGACCGCAATCTCGGACTATGGCCGCCAGTGCTTGTGTTCGTCTCCACAACTCTGACTGGTCCCGCACCAGCGCTCTGCCACGGCCCTGTCTCGGACAGCTGGTTGAGGGCCTCCACCCCGAGTTCCGTATTCGGCAGCCGGAGCAGTCGCGGCGGGAAACACGGCACCGCGGCCGTACACAGCATGGCCGCAGCGGCGGCGCATGACGGTACGGCCAGACCCCCCAGTTCGTCTCCCGCTGCCCCCGCAGCCGCCGGTCGTGGCGGCGGTAGCTGTGTAGCCTGAACCGGGTTCCACATGTTTTCCATTGACGCGACGCGGCGCAACAGCAGGCGCTGTAACCTATCACTTGCTTCGGGAACGCCGTACTGGCGCCCTCGCAGCAGTAGTGGCGCTCCTGCTGCTGCCCCTGTCGCCGTTGCGGTGGTCGGCTGCATATCGTCGGCACCCGAGCCGCCGCCGATAGCTGCCAACGGTGCTGATACCCGGTTTCGGGGCTCCAACCCAGTCGATGGATGGTCCGGCGGCAGTGGCTGCTGAAGAGGCCGCGCAGCGCCCTCCGGAACCCCAGGTGGTGCGATTGGGCGCAGCAGGGCGCGTGCAGAGCCGAAGGGTCGTGGGCAGCCGGCGGCAGAGCGGGGCCGCCTCGCCGCCGGCACCTGATGGACCAACGCACGCATGCGCGCGGTTGTCACCTCATCACTTCTCAGTCCCCCGGCCGTCTCCTGGGTTCCAGCTGTGTGAGGACTGCGAGCTGCTGAGGCTGCTATTGCTGTAGGGGAGGCGGCGGCGGCGGCGGCGGCGTGGCCGCTGCCGCCACTGCCGCGGCAGCGGGACGCAGCCTGGCGCTTGCTGTCCCCTAGTTCGCAAGGGCCCTGTTCGGAAGCCTCTCCACTGAAGCCGGAGCAGCCGATCCCAGCCGCAGACACGAGCTCCTCCACGTCAGCATCCGCCAGCTGTCGCCAAAAGCGGAACACACTTGAATCGGAATCCAAATCCGCGTCTGAACCAAGTCCAGAGCTCGTGGACTCGCCGTCAGCCTCTTCCGCATCCAAGTCGCGGCAGCGGTGAATCGGCGAGCCCTGAAGAGCGTCGCCCGTGGCAGCAGCGGCGCTGCTGCCGAGGTGTACGGCGCCTGCATCCTCAATATCTAAGATACCTTGCCCCGCCTGCTGCCGCGGCAGCGTACTGCGGCTACGACCCCCAGCGACTCTGGTACCGCCAGCGGTGGCAGCAGTGGTCGCGAGCCCGGCTGCAGACCTCCGAGCTGGCTGGCCTTGTGCGGCTACAGGGCTCGAGGGATGCTGTTCTGCAATATCTATCGTCGTAAGGTCAGTGGCTGTCCCCACGGCCATCTGGGCCAACGACAGCTCGACAGTCGTAATCGCCGCCGCCGGCGCTACCGCGTTGTTGTCAGGGGGACTGCTACCGCCTGACGCGGCAACGCGTACGCCATTCCGATGGGGGCGTACCACCACAGGTTGTACGACCGGGCCGCGACCCAGAGCACGAACAGTATGTCCGCCGGCGGTAGGCCGTCCACGCTGCCCCTCCTCACCTGGTTGCTGTCCCAGCCCCAGCTCTCGCTGTTGTCGACGCCGTTGGAGCCACATGGAAAACGGCAAGGACGGCGTAGCAAGCGTCCCGGTTGGTGATGCTACCGGGGCCTCTGCAGCAGACACTGTCGGCGGCGGCGCCGCAGTGACTGTAGTCCCGTGGGGATTTCCTAGTGCAGGCCCGTCTGGCAGTGCGATGGCACCTGGGGCGCCTGCGGCAGTCATAACTCCGGGTTCAATCCCGGGTTCAGTTCCAGATCCGACTCCCCTAGTACGACTAACGCCAAGCCCGCTTCCCTGCCCTTGTACTGCATATGCCTGCTGCAACGTCGTCGTCGTCTCCTGATGATGTTGTTGTTGGTGGTGGTGGTGATGTTGGTGATTATGAGTCTGTTCATGTTGCGCAGTCGCCCCCAGGGAGGGCGTCCCGCTAGCCGCAGTGACGTCATCCGACCGCGCCGCCAGGGCCCGCCACCCAGCCTCCGGTCGTGCCACACCCGTGCCCGTGCTGCACCAGGCCGAAGCCACCAGCTGCTGCCGCACCCGCATCGCTCGTAGCGGAGGCGGCCGCCGCGCAATTACGGCAAAGGCATCAGAAGACAGACCCGCGACGAACATGACTAGCCGAAGCGGCACCAGCACCGCGCTCAGTGCAAAGCGCGCCGCAGCCCAGGCGAGTGACAGGCTCCTGCTGCGACGCCGTCCTTCGACGCCAGAGGGGGGCCGCCCGTGTCTTTGTCCATGTCCCTCCCCCTCCTCCGTCACATATACCGAGGCAGATAGAGTCACCGCGTCAGCGGCCAGCGGCTGCCGCTGAGCCTCCAAAGGCGCGCCCTCTTCCTCGCGCCCGGAGTTGCCCAGGCCTCCTGCTATTGACGTGGCGTCTAGCCGCACAGAGCTGGCCCGCCGTGCGGGAGGTGTACTGGCGGTGTTGGCGGCGCCGGGGCCGCCGTTCGGCGGGGATCTGGGTCGCTGCGCCTCATCCGCCTCAGCTGCCCGGTATGCAGCCAGCAGCGGTTCTCCCTCATCGGCAAACAGATCCAGGGAACCGGCGCAGCCGCCGCGCCCGTCCGTCGCGCCACTCGCCCGACTGCTGCAGCTGCTGCCGCTGCCGTCACTGGCGGGTCGCGGCCCAAGCACTGCATCCGGGCTGGCATCCGCCACCAGCAGCCCTCTTGCCGCCGACTCGATGGCGCTGCCGTTGGCTGCAGTCGCTGTCCGCTGCGGGAGTTCCGCATCGCCGCGGCCGCCGCTGCTGCTGCTGCCGTGTAACCCCACTCCAGGCGCCATCGCGGCCAAGCTGCCCCAGCTGTACGAGTCGGTGTCATAGCCATCCTCCTCCTCCTCCTCGAATTCCTCTGCCTCGTCGTCAAAATACTCGGTATACACCTCCTCCGCCTCATCCCCCTCCCAGTCATCCTCCGAGTAAACCCACAGGTCCTCCTCCTCCTCCTCCTCCTCGTCGTCGTCCAACCCATCGACATTACCAGCATCACCACCATCCTCCTCGTCCCTACAGTTATCCTCGTCCTCGTTGTCCCCGCTCCCTTCGCCACTACCATCACTGCCATCGCCGTTATGTTCCTCTGAGGAAGAGGAGGCGGCGGCGGCGGCTGAGGAGGAGGGAGAACGGGCTCCGCTGCGACCAGTCGGTCCACGCGCCACCGGGGCCGGCTCCTCAGCTCGGGGACTGCCACGGTGGGATGCGTAGGGGCTCCTTACCAGCATCTGGATGCGATTACGGGTCAGGTCGCTCACGCGATTGTGCAAGTCCAGCAGGCCTGTGAATCCCCATGGGGTCGCAGCGGGTCGCCGTCGCGGCGGTTAGGAGAGGAAGCGGAGGAAGAACGAAAGGATGGGACCCCCAAGGCCAGCTCTGACACGTCACGCGGTGTGGAGTGAGGGTGATGTGCCGCGAGGCCATGCGAATGCTGCTATTTGGATCCTATTTATTTATGAGCAGGTGGCGTGTTGAGCAGGGCTTGGTTGGGCCCTTTAACGTTGGATTGGATGGCCTTCGGCTACCGCCGAGCGAGCATGACACTGTACAAGAGTGGGTCTCATTTGGGTGACTTGGGCTATTTGGGTGAATTGGGTGATATAAATTAAACGGGTGGCCATGCGGTAATGTGACTATTGGGGAGTTGAGCCGGGAGCTGTTGGGTGAATGGGGTGGGGTGGGCACAAAACCCCATCCGCCCTCATCCAACCCCTACAACGCTGTACCACTTCCTTCGATGGGAAAATTGCTCGTGTGCCATATCCGCAATTCCTTCAATTCTCCATTTCCTTTCTAACAACACGCAACCCACAGAACCCGAGTGAAAAGTGAACGCATGCTCCGTGTAAAGTAAGTCAAGGGGCGGGTTCCGTCCCCCGTCTGGCGTCTCACCTATCTGCCTAGGTTGCAGCAGGCCAGCGCTAGAACCCCCGTCCGCCCCGCCTGCAGCACCACTGCCTATGCTGTTGCTGTCGCCTCTGGTATCGCTGTTAGTGGCGTTGCTGTTGCCGGCCGTCGCAGTAGCTGAGCCGCCAGCGGCAGCGCGCATGTGACGTAGCGTAAGGCCGGAGCTCAGGCTGCTAAAGGCCATACTGTTGAGCATTCCGAGGGTTCCACCACCATATCCGAACAGACCCCCCTGCACGCCGTGCACGCAAATCGTCGGAAATAACGCGTATTGGCTTTTGCGGGTAGGTGGTGGAAGTCAAGCAGGTCAGCAGGCCTAAAATGGCGATGAGGCACGCGTGTAAATGGCTACCCTTTGGACCTTATGCACGGGAAACGTAGTTGTTCTGCTTTGTTGTGCGAGAGCTTCAGCGGAGCACGGCTGCGGCC
This sequence comes from Volvox carteri f. nagariensis, assembly GCF_000143455.1. Classification (NCBI taxonomy): domain Eukaryota; kingdom Viridiplantae; phylum Chlorophyta; class Chlorophyceae; order Chlamydomonadales; family Volvocaceae; genus Volvox; species Volvox carteri. The sequence goes on along the minus strand of NW_003307605.1, from coordinate 637,801 downwards.
TCGTACTGACCATTATGCGAAATGCCCAGGGGCACGGCCGCCATGCACGCAGCTTACCCGCTCGCGGAGTCGGCGCTGAAAGGGAGACAAGAATATGGGCTGCGGGGCGTGGGAAAAAAGAGGATGCTTCATGGTTGTGGTAGGGGAAGGAGAGGGGACGGCCGACCAACGCGACCAAAAGGCACAAAACCTGGCTAAGACATACCTCCTCATCGTCCGAGCCGAAACCAGCCGGGCCAAAGCCGTCATTAATCGTCCCAACAGCAACGATCGGTACCTCCCCAAAGCCTGTGCGTTGCAGCGGGTAGACAGGGATGGCGTGACAAGGCGCCGGGTATAGAGAAAACAAACATAGGACAAACATGGCAAAACACAAAGCAACCATGACGGAAATAGCTGTCCAGGAAAGGGTTGTGCCTTGCGCCAAACAAAAACGAACATGGCCCTCTGCCAAAAATTGAACCCTAGGCAGCAAAGCCACCGAAGCGTGGATACGCAAAAAGCTAAAGCCGAAGACATGAAGCTCCAGACCGCGCTTACCTGGCACTGTTATTGAACTGTGGCTAGGCATCCCTCGCCGGTGGTGGACGACGGGCCGAAAGCCCTTCTGTTGTCCTAATGCTAAGCAATATATCTTCTCTTGCTTACATACTCGGCATCTTAAAAAATGGCTACAGTCTCTAGTGCTGGAGCGTCTTGAATTCGGTTGAAAAAGGTACACACATGTAAAGCAAGTCCCGTTCAACGTGGCAAAGATACGCTTGCAATAAGATTCAACGAAATTTGGTCCGTACCCTCTGTACCTAAGGCTGCACGATGTTAAGTTCCATGAACACCTTCCGTATACATGTACTGGAGAGATGAGGCTTCATCCTGGTGTTCCAAAAGGCCATTTCGGCAATAGGCGCAGGCTATGGCAATCCTTCCATTGACAAGATGCGTCAGGTCCTTTCTGCGTGCAAGGCACCGGTTGCTCTTCGCTTGTGACACATGGTAAACAATAAATTCTGAGACTTAATTCTAGGCAAGCTCAAGTAGCACAGGGGTTCAGACAATTCGCTTCTGGAAAAGGAAGCGAGGCCTGGACCGAGCGACCCGCGGGGCGTTCCGGAGTTGCAGTAGCTTGAAGCGGCAGGCAGCAGCTGATTCCGCCAAATTGCAACGAAGTAGCACGAGGCACTATGCATAAAATGCCTGTAAGCTTAATGGCCTTTATCGATCACCACAAAATGTAGCAGTGTTTTGGACAATACGCAAGCACGACATATCCCCGTCGTCAACAACCGCCACACCATCATCCACATCGTAACTATCTGTCTGAGCTGGCCTCCTCAGGCTCTATCCCAGGCTTACAACTTATCACACCTATTCACCTATAACTTTGTGGCCGGATTGCAGACAGCCATCCTCGCTATCTTGCCTCATCCCACCGCAAGCGAAAACGTGGCTCAGCATCCCCAACAAACTCCAAACTTCCCAGCATCACTTACCCACATCGCACAAATAGCACACAGTCGCGGGCAAACAGCAAGGCGATACCTACCCCCTCCCAAATCCACACCATCCACCATACGCACACCCGCAAACCTCTCCACAAACTCTACATACCTCCTCCGCACTGTTAGGCCCCCTATTTCTCTATCCGGGTAAGCCCCGCGGCCTCCCCTGTTCCGACCCAAAGCGTAACGGGCTCCGAAGCAGAAGACTCTAGGGTATCCCACCCTGGAGCTAAGCCGTAATAAGGACCGTATTAAGACCGAGGGTTCAAACGAGGAGCTGTCACCTGAGGGAGACTGTTCACCTCCTGCCGTAAGTGCCTTGCTCGTCCATGATCGTACGACTAGGGGCGCCCTGCTGGACATGTTCAACTTCCTCCGAAATCAGCGCGCGCGTCCCCTCGCACAGCCACGGCAGCAGCGGCAGGGCCTGGCGAGCCGCCCAGCCGTACAGTGTGTGCCGTAGAGCGCGGCCCTTGGACGATGATACGGCGGCAGCACCAGCCATCCTCACGTCCTGGACCGGAGCAGTGGCCGCCGATTGATCGCCGCAACGACCCTCCCCATCTGCCTCAACGTCGTCGTACTGGCAGCGGCAGTGTCGTACAAGCTCTTGCAGTGCAGCAAGTCCCGCGGGATACCCAAGGGGCCCCGCCGCCGCCGCCGCCATTGCAGTCACGTGTTCATAGCTGGCGGCGCCGCCGTCGTCGGCACCAGCCGCGGCGGCCGGCGTCGACCGCATCAGCGTGTGTACGGCCTCCGCCAACAGAGGCTGTGCCAGTGGATGCTCAAAGAGCTCCAATCGGGCCGCCGCCGCCAGCAGACGCGCCAAGTCATCAGGCGACAGCCGCGGTGGCGGCGGCGGCAGCTTGAGAGCTGGCCCTCGCTGCCGCGGCCGCTGCTGCTCTAGGCGACGGTGATTACGAGGAGGTTGAGAGAACCGGCGGGGTTGTCGTTGCGTGTAGCGATCCCCGCCGCCGTGGGGTGTGGGTGATGTCGCTTCCGATCCAGCAGCGGAAGCCGCGCCGTTGGCCGACGGCACCGCGGCCTGCAGCCTGTACAGCACCTGCCGAGCCGCAGCCACACGCATGTCCGGCCGCCCCGCCGCCGCCCCGCTGTCATACAGCGCATGCACGAGAGCTGCTAGGTCGCGGGCCGCAAGCCGACTGGGCCGTGGCCCCGCAGCGCCGCTGCAGCTGCGCAGTGCCGTGTCGGCAACAGCTACGAAGCAGAGGCGAAGCTCGTCGTACAGCCACTGAGGCATTGCTGGCTGTGTGCTGCTGCCATTGGCGCCGCCGCCGACGGTGGTTGGCGCCTGAGCCACCACCAGTACCCCTGCCAGGGCCTCTGCCAGCGCCACTAGCGCCTCTCCACCCGCCGGCGGGGGCCCCTCCTCTGCCCCCTCTCCGTCTCCCTGCTGCCCAGCCGCCAAGAGGACCTCTGCTACGGCTAACAGTCCCTGACTCAGCGCCACAAACACCGCAGTAACGCCACGGGCCTCCGCGTCTTCGGCGTCCTCGGTATCGACGCTCGCCGCCGCCGCCATCGCCGGGGCACCTGCATCGGCGGCGTCCCTGCAGCCGTCGACGCGGTCGACAGACACGGAGGTGCGCCGATGGCGCTGCGCGTCCGCCGCCGCCGCCGTGGCGCCGCGGCCTAGCACCCACACGAACCGCGCCATCGTCTGCGGGTTTCCCGACACGGAGGGGGTTCTGGCGACAGCGACCAACCCGGCGGCTAGGCCATCCGCTGACGGCGCGGCACGCCTGACGAGTAGGTACACAAGCCGCATCACCGCCGGCGCGCCGGCAGCACGCAGCCGTACGAGTGCCCACACAGCCGTCAGTGCCTGACGGGACGTCATGAGGCTCAGCCCGGTAAGGACTGACCGGCCCAATTTACGGAAGGTCACCGCCGCCGCCGCCGCGGCCGCGGCCGCGGCGGTGGCACCGCCGTTATTATCTGCGCTGGAGTTCGTCTCGCCATTCAACAACCGCCACGCCGTCAGGGCAGCGGGCCGATGCTCCAGGACCGCCAAAGCGCATAGCAGCCGGCCTGCGCTGCGGGGCAACAGCGGCGGCGAATTGCCGTGGGGGTCCTCTTCCGCTGCCTGCAGTACGGGTGCAAGGCGCGCCAGGAGCTCATCCATTAGCCGCGGGGCGTGCACTCCCACCCTGCCGTACGCGACGGCGAGCTGGTACAACTCCCCCGGGCTCAACTCGTCCAACGGTGCTGCTGCCGACCCACCCACGCGCCGCTGCCGTACACCGGCGTTGGCTTGCGCTGGCGCCAGCACCTCCGCTGCTGCAAGGAACAACCGCCGATTTGCATGACCTACGGCTCCGCACGCGCGCAGCAGGCGCGCCAGCGTACGCGGCTGGAAAAAGCCTCCACCTCCGCCGTCCATATTATCGCGATTCTGCAGCTGCGTCACCGCCAGCTGCGCCGCAGTGGCAAACAGCGCTGGGTGGTAGCGCCGAGCACGGGCCCAATCCTCCAACAGCGTCGCCAAACCCAGCGGCTGTAGCTCCGGCAGCCGCAGCAGCGCCTCCCGCGCCGCTAGGTGCCGTAGCTCCCGGGGGCTCCGAAACCCCAACACGCCCAAACCCCACATGAGGTTTGACAGGCCTTGTGCACTGAAGCGATCTGTTTGGGCGCATGCGACCCGTGTTAGCGCGACAAGGGCCTTAGGGTGGATGGCAGTAGACGACCGCGAGGCTGGTGATGTTGGCGGCTGCGGCTGCGGCTGTGGCGGAGGAAGTTCTGGGGGCGGTTCGGGAGGCGGAGGCGGCTGCGGCTGCTGCGGCGACGATGACGATGACGAATGGGGGCTTCCGCTGGGCGACGGAGGATTCCTACTGCTGTTGCTGCCGGTGTTGCTACTGCCGTTGGCGCTGTTGACCGCGCTTCTGGCAGGATGCTTGCGGCTGCTACTGCTGTTACCGCCGGTGCCGTCTACTAGAGTGAAGCTGCCCTGTTGGGCGGTGTCGCTACTGCTGTTGCCAAGGCTACTGCTACTGCCAGACATGTCCGTGCTACTGCTACTGATTATGTCACTGCTGGTGCTACTGCTGGTGCTAACTGCTGCATGGTGAGGGTCAATGCCGTTACTCCGCATCGTAGCTACCATGGTCGCCATGGCCCACACGAACATGCTCACGCCCTGCGCCGTCAGGGGTACCGCTTTCCGCGCCGGCGGGCCCCCGGCCGCCGCATCCGCGGTGGCGGT
>NW_003307605.1:554055-633026 GCF_000143455.1 Volvox carteri f. nagariensis | reverse complement strand
CGACGGCGGCCAGCGGCACGGCAGTCGCCGCCGATGCTTCCGCCACCGCCGCCACTGCGTCTAGCGTGCGACAATCCGCATGGCCCAATGCCGCTAGCGCCCACGCCGCATTCGCAGCCTGCTGATTGGTGTAGAAGCGCAACATGCACCGAATCCTCGGAGCCAGCACGGCCTCCACAAAGGCACCTGCCCAGGGCAGCCACGCAGGATGCAGCGCCCGCGCGGCGCTTGGCGGCGGCGGCGACGAGGGGGCCCCCGGCCATGGCACGAAAACCCGGCACTGGGCATCCACGCCTTCGACGACGCCAACAATGCCGTAATGGTGGTCTGCTGCTGCAGTGTTTGCCACTGCCGACGTACGACAACCGCCTGCCACGTCGCTGCCGCACACCGCCGCTGCTTCCCGTCGGCAGAAGTCCCGGTGTGCCTGCGCCAAGCACCAGGCGAGGTTGGCGGTCTCCTGAGTGCCAAAGTCTCGCAGGCGCCTGGCAGCGGCGGCCTCCGTCAGACCCTCCCACAACACTGGCGACGTAACGCCTGACTTAGCCATTCCTAGTGCCATGTTGGACAAGTCGAGCGCCGTACAGTCGGAAGCACGTCCTGGCAGCGGCGCCACCTCCGCCGTCGCAGCTCTACCTGATAGCGTCGTGCACGGCCACGAACTCGCAGCGACAGGCGGTGGCGCCCCCACTGCCAACTGTAGCTGCCCGTCTCCCCTGTTTCCCCTTTCGCCTCCACGGCCCCTAGAATGGGCCACTTCTGGGGTCCCGTTCCCGGCTTCAGGGCGAACAGCAGCTACAGTTGTTGCCTCCACCGGCTGCTGCTGCTGCTGCTGCTGCAAGTACTGCCGCCGTAGTGCCAGCATGTGCTCGGCCAGTTCCGAAACCAGCTCCCCGCACTCGCGCCGGGCCAGCGTGCCCAGCACCCAAGCACATGAGCTCAGATCCCGGGTGCCGTACTGACCAGCTGATCGGAAGGCCTCGAAACGTTCCAGCAGTCGCTGTAGCAACGCCTCGTGCCGGGGGTGCGTCAGTCGCGGGGTGCGCGTGCGTCGAAGACCGGCTACGTGCGGCAGCCGCACCAGCGCCGCGGAGACGTGCCCAGATCGAAATGAGGCAGACTCCGCGTCGTACAAGTCAGCAAGCTCGTCCAATGACGTGGCGGAGCGGATGGCGGCGGAAAGCGCGGCAGCAGCGCCAGTGGCGGCCGCCCTAGATGAGCTTTTTCCGTTCGTACAAGGTCCTGCTGCTACTGATGCTGCTGCGGCGGCTGCCGTCACCACTACGGCAGGTGCTGCTGCTGCTGATGATGATGATCCTTTGAGGAACAGAGGAGATGCTGCGGCCGCTGCTGGCGGGTCTGCTCCCAACGACGGAATGGACAGCAGCGGGGTGTGCAAGTGTTGTTCCTGCCGGCCCTGCGGCCTTACTGGTGACGGCGCCAGTCCCCATGCAACAGATGCCATGCTGTACGGCAGCTGACGGAGCCGTAGAGGTTGCTCCTTAAAGGATGTCTGTTGCCGCCGCTGCCATGCCGTGGTGGTTGCCACCTTCGCGGTGGTGGTTGCCCCGTACCCTCTATCCGCCCTCCTGATACCTGGCGTGGTACCCCTAACGTCAGTTGCTGACGTCGTTGCCGCTGTGATTGCATCCCCCCGGGGCTGGCCAACATCAGCGTCAGGGCCGCGATAACCGAGCTCTGTGTGCGGCTGAGGTCCAAATTCGTCCTTGTCGTGATGAGGGTAGTGAAGGTATTGATGGTGATCGCTGAGGTGGTGCCGTTGTTTGTGCTGCGCCGGGCCATGATTGCCGCGGGCCGCCGGGCCGTTTACCCCCAAAAGGGAGGGACGGTCCGCGGCTGCAGCATCGCTGGTATTGATATGGGTTCTGGATGGCGATGGTGCAACTGCGGCTGAGGCTTTGGGTGCATGCGCCTTCGGCGCAGCGACCGCTGCGCTTCCGCATGGATGGTGCACGGGTGGCCCAACAGCGCGTGCCTGAAGGCAATCCGGTGTCGGGCGCAATACAGGTGTTCGATTGTTGTGTTGATAATGCAAACCCGTAATGCAATGTGTGCGTGTAGCTGATGTTAGAAATGGAAATGTGGAACCCGACTTCAGTCAGTCCCGAGCCGTTGACCGTTGGATGCTGCGGGATAGAAATGCGTCGGCGGCCGATGGACCAAACCCAAGATGTCGCACCTGGGCATGGATACTTATCGTACTCGCATGAGCCTCCCGTATGTCAGGTCTGGACCACGCAACCTTAGGGGCATGAAGCCTGGTCCACGGGCAGGAATTCACGAGGCGAACACGGCCACGCCAGTATTAGGTGCCGTCGGTAATTTTCTATTTTGTTGAGGTTATGAACGCTAGTATCCGGTGGCCGTGCGCCGCCGGAAGTTTTGTTGCTTCCGCAAAACTGAAAGCCCACCTGTCACGGTGCCTCAACCAGGTCAAAGTTTGTGCGAGCAGTCCTTGTGGTTCAACAATTACATGTGAAACATGGAGTGTCTGCATACCGATACCGATGGAGGTATTGCTAGCCAAGGGATTACATTTGCAGTCAGCACGCTTGGTAAGCTTTTATTCTAACATATTTGGACAAGTTTCCAACAGGCGACCCTTCCGCTTTTTGCGCAGGTGGACTGGTTCCGTACGGACTATGTCGGCGGGAGGCCAACCGACGCTCGTAGTGTTGTGTGTAGTAAATCCTTGTTTGCCAATCTGTGACTCGCCGCAGTGTCAAGTATTACTTGCGATGATATTCTTCAAATGACTTTGCAATTAAGTAGCAAGTTTATGGAAGTAGGGAAGCAAAGCTTTCTTATTGAAGTTTCCAAATTTAGCTGATATCACCTTGACGTGTGGCACGTGTCAAAAGAAGCACTAGTGCGACCAAACTTTACCCCCCTGGCCTTCGCAGTTGCAGCCGCAGGCGCGACGTAATGGAAACTCCAAGTTGCACAGTCCCGCTTCAAGCACAGCCGCTGGTGCGCTCGAAAGAAGCAAATCATATAATCTTATTTCCAGTATTTCGTCTATGACCAATTCAACCCATATCGTCCTAGACGGCAAGCAGCGCAGTCCCTGGCGGCGTACAGCGCACATCCCCCACTCGCACCACCAGCGCACATCCCCCAGTCAAACCTCAAACACCCCCTCCCGGCTTCCCCTTTTTACGCCAGGACTGCGCTGTAAGCCCCTCCAGCGGCATTCTGGCTGCCGCCCTCGTCACCGGCCACATCCAGCTGGCGTCCTTCTCCTGCCCGGCTCATAGCCCTGGCGGCGGAAGCCAACTGTCGTACCAGCTACATGTGACCGTACCCCCGCCAACGCCAGCGCCATCCGTACAACCTGCCAGCAAAAAAAAGCAAAAGTTGACCAGCGGCGGAGCCTCTGCCACAGCCCCTGATGACGCACCTTCTTGCCGCGCTGTCTGCTTCACAAGCGGCGGCGACACCGTCCTGGCGGGCTATGCCGACCACGCCGTACGGTCGTACGACGTTGCGACGGGGCGCATGGTTGCGGGGTTCTCGGGCGAGCACGATGCGCAGCTGAGCCGGGTGTTTGCCCTGGGGCCTCATGTGTTCGCGTCTGGGGACGAGGAGGGCCTTGTGGCTCTGTGGGACGATCGAGTTGGGGGCAGCAGCGGAACCACGTCCTCCTCCTCCTCCTCCTCCTCTTCCGCGATTTACCGATACACTCGCCACACTGACTACATTTCGGACTTCGCGCTGCATGCCAAGGACCAGGCGGTTGTCGTCGTCAGCGGAGACGCCACTCTGTCTGTACATGACCTGCGCAAGCGGTAAGGTGTGGGAACCTCAAACTGCAGAAAAGAGGTGTGCGGATTTTTCGGCCGTTTCGGGTGGAGGGGACGGAGCAGCACCGGGGGCATGACACAGATTAAGGCGATGAGGAGGCTACTGGCTTGGAAAAGGAAAACGGAAAACAGGCAATTGAGGAAGAAATCGTGGTTTAGGAGAAGCATTAGGTCTGTAACCCTAGAGTGGCAGGCCGGGGCTAGAGGACCTATCCACCGGAGGTCGGGGTCATATTAGGGCGTAAATATGAGAGTAGGTCTAGACGAGTCTGCTGGTGCGGGTGGGGGTGCGAGTGGGGGTGCTAGTGCTAAGAGACTCAGAACGGTTTCATGGCTACGACAGCTGCGCGCACTCTGCGCTGTTCGTTTCTACTGCTGTCCTTCCCTTCCCTGCCTGTCTCCATTCCTGCATGTATCCCCACAGCAATTGCGCTCCGAAATTCTCATCGCATCTCATGGCATTTCATGTTCCCCATGATATAATGCCCCCTTGAACCCCGTCCTTCAAACCCCGGTATGTATACATAAATCACTCTTGGATCTCTGGAAAAACCCAAACCCCAATCGTCCATGCAGTACGGCACTGGCTCGTAGTGAGGATGACAACGATGACGAGCTGTTGAGCTGTGTGGTAGTCAAGGGGGGCCGCAAGGTGGTGGCGGGCACCCAGTCCGGTGTACTGCAGTTGTACAGCTGGGGGTACTTTAACGACTGCAGTGACAGGTAGGGTACGACAACAGAGCGTACTGCTGCAGTACGATACCATTTGCAGCACGTACCCTCAAGCATTTTCGTGCGCATGCGTGCTTTCCCATCATTTCCCCTCCCCATTCCCCGTCATACTCCTGAAATTGCTTATGTCGCATCGTATTCAATTTAGTCGATAGCAAAATATTTATTGGAGCTTTGCCCATTATATGATGCCACCCATGCAACGTTGGCGGTTATTTTTTACTGCATTTCGCATCCAAGCATGCGTCATTATCGCCATCATCACCACCACCACCACCATCACATCGATCGCCAAACGCTTCCATCTGGTCCCCCAGGCTCCCGGGCCACCCGGAGTCGGTTCAGGCGCTGGTGGCCTTCGACGAGTCCACCTTGTTGACAGGGTCCTCGGACGGGGGGGTGCGTGTGGTGGGGGTGCTGCCAAACAGACTGCTGGGAATACTAGGACAACACAACGAGGTGAGCGGGGTGGGAGCGTGGGTGTGGGTGGGTGCGCGGGAATGTGTGTGTGCGTGTGCTGGTTACATGTGCGGGCAATGTTGTGTACATGTGCATGTGAGCCGTCGATTTTTGCCCGCGTGAAAGAACGAACGAATGCCTTTTTACACATTGCGCATCGTCATGGTAGCGGTATTGTTTTTAGCATGTACTGAAGCGCACAGCGGTTCATTATGGCTGGACGCGAAAACGCTTCGCCATCCTTCTTCATCTTCTGGTCTGTGTAGAATAATTGAACTTCCCTTCCAACCCTCGGTAGCACTTGCCCTCCATTGTCATTGCCGCATCCGCATCCGAGGATTCATTCCCGTCGTTTCCCTCACTGTGACGACCTTATATCGTATCCCAATCAGGACTTCCCCGTCGAGCGCCTCGCACTGTCGAACGACCGACGGGTGCTTGCCTCGACCTCCCATGACTCGGCGGTCAAACTCTGGGACTTGTCTGTACTGCTCGAGGACGATGGAGATGAAGACGATGAGGGGGATGAAGAGGATGGGGATGATGGCGGCGTTGGCGCTGCAGCCACCACCGTGGTGGCTGCGGTGCGAGCGAAGAAGCGTGGAACGGTTGGGGATGAAGAGGCGGAGGGAGAGCGGGAAGATAATGACGATGAGGATGATGATAGTGATGGTGATGAGGATGATGATGATGATGATGAGGAGGAGGAGGAGGAGGAGGAGGAGGAGGAAGGGGAGGGGGAGGGGGAGGAGGAGCTAACAGGTAGTGAGGAGGAGGACGCCAGTGGTGGTGGTAGCGGGGACGACGAGGAAGGCGAGGGAGAGGAGGGGAGGCGTGGGGGGAGAGTGGAGGGGACTGAAAAAGCGCGGGGGAAAGATAGGGATGGTGCGGGCAAGGCCTCCACGGCTGCAAATAGCAAGCGTGTAGCTGCCGTTGACGCAGCAGCCGGCGGCGGCGGCGGCAGCAACTGTGTAGGTGACAACGATGACGACGACGACGACAGCGATAGTGATGACGGTGGTGCCGGCGGAAGGAAGAAGAAGGTGAAGAAGCAGGAGCGGACACGATGGACGAAGGGAGCGGAGCAGAAGAAACGACCGGCGGCCAATTTCTTTGCAGACCTGCTCTAAACCTTGGACAACAGGGAGTGGGGAACAGAGGACAGATCAGAGACCACTACGCAAGAGGCGAGCCACGAGCCTCTAGGGAATTGCTTATCGGGATTTAAAGCCGTAAATACCGATGGGATGATCGGATGTACTTTATGTGCCAATATCGGATCATGTCACAACGCGCAATCCACGCCAAAACCTTCCCGCCTCGACACGTACAACACACTACGGAAGGTATGCAGGCATCAACAAACATTAGATTAAGGACAGACGACGCGTTCATGGTCATCGGAATGCCGTACACTCATATGAGATATTTCCGTTGTCGCCGCGTCCTGAGGGCAACACACCTCACCAAGGAAAGGACGAGGGAGGCGCGCCAAGGGGAAACACACACGACCAGATGGGAAGTTGGTTAGACAATCCACTCAAAAACCCCAAAGCCGTGCAATCGCGACCCAGGTATGCACACACGATCAACACATCACAATTCAGAGCAATATCATGCTTTCAGGCGGCTGGCAGCTCTGTTCTGGATTTGCTGCACGCCGGAAGCCTTTCCTAAAGACTTCGCTGCAGCTGATGTTGTGCCTGCGTCTGCTGATGCTGTCAGCTGCCTGCCAAGCATGATTGCTCAATGCTAACAGTCACGCCTCAAGCGGCAGGGCACGACCCACTCCAGGCCACCGCGCCGATAATCCAACCCATACGGCCCCCATCCCCCGAGTATACTCACCGCCGAGCCGCCAAGGAGGTGGTTTGGGGGCATGTGCGGGGTCGTGGGCTTGCCGCCCCACTTCCCCGCACTTTACCGCCTCTCCTGCTCCAAGGTTATGGAAAGTTTTTGCTGAAGAGTTTTTATATGTTGGCATGCGGCAAGCAAGTGGGTACATGTGGGCGGCAGGAGGGGGCGAAGCAGGCGTATTCTGGATGCATCCGGAGCCGTTGCGTCATGGTATACCAGGAACAATGCACGTGCGCGTGCACACAAACATCGACATTCACTACGATAGGCAGATCGTGTACCTGGCGGCTGGCAGGTGCACAACGACACGTCAGTCAAAGAACACACGCACAGGCGCACTGCACTCCACACTATGGCACGGACAACAGAAAGACCTAAGCAGTACGACAAAGTCGCGGAGCAAAAAATATTTTGGATAACCGGGGTTTCATGACTCACGTGCGAGTGCCGCAATCACGTGCTCAGCTTGCTCCACCGTGTTTAGTGCCGCATTCGGTCCCAAACTTAAAGAAAATAACAACCTACTAATAACGCGTCATACCAAACTGCTAAAATCATGCTAAACTCGTGCTAAACTCATTAGCACCCCCCAAATGTAGCACTGACATCACTGGTGCACGGTTGTGAGCATGCTCAGTGGGTGGGCCTTGTTCCTAGCCAACCGCGCCAAAGGAGTACCCATCAGATGGGAAGCAACCGGGAGTGCAAATGGCGAAGTATAAGCACTGGATGGGGCTGCCCTTTTCGGGAGCCGCAGCCGTCATGTGGCCAACACATGCTAAGGTTTCATTCCTCGTTTAGCACATCGTAAGCTAATGCAGTTTCGTTTATGTTGCTGGGCTTTGGAGGTAAACAGAGCACGAAGAGGCAAGTACCATGTCCCCAGGGGGCAGCGGTTTTGCCGCTGTTGTGGTACTAATAGCCGAATCGAGGATGAAAAACACGTGTTATTGGAATGCCCAGCCTATAATGATATTCGTGCTGTAGAGGGATTCGATCATCAACAGAGCATGTTGGAGGCCATGAAATGGGAACCAGCACGTCTGGCGAGGATGTTGGAACGTATGTGGGCTCACCGAAACTCAATTATCCCCTTTGGACGCTAGTCTGGGCTGATGTGCGGTGTTTTCCTTTCCTCCGTGGCTTTTAGGCGTTGTAGTATTGCCCTTGGGCCTTCGGCTCGTATGGGTAGTCTTACAGGTATGGGGTCACGCACCCCCAACCATGTAACACACACACACACACACACACACACACAGACACACACACACACACACACACACACACACACACAACCGCGCTGTAGCTGCCCGCTGTCCTACTACATCTCAGTGCTGCTGCTTGTGAAAGGCGCCACCCGGCCTTACGCTTACCCCGACTGGTAGTGAGCATGCTCAGCCTGTCTCGACCGTGATCTTCATTGAATCGGGCTCTCTAACACCCTCATGTTGATGCTTGCGGGATGCATCACGTCCTCTTGCGCTGACCCAGATTGACCACGGAGCTGGGGAGGAATCATGAGCTGAGCATGCCAGCCACTACAATTTTACGATCCAGATGCAGTCAATTCGACCCAGACAGACCGCATTGTGGATATCGGGTCAGACGACTAGGTCAAGCATGACGATCCCTTGCACGACTACCGTGACTAAATGTAGCTGTGATTGACTGGAAAGATTCTGTGCCTGAAAACTCTGAAGACTAGGCTAGGCGCATGTTAGGATGTGGATAAATAACCCACTGCCCGAGGGTAGGCAATCGTAGGCGCAGGCGTGTGTATGTTGCCGTAAGGGAACGAGACGGATCCCTTCAAAGGGGAAGAACGTTGCAGCTGGTAGATAGTACGGCACACACGACGTTTACAAATAGGCGCTAAGGCGCTATCTCGAGAGGCCTTTTCAGCGGCAGCTACTACAAAGCAGACGTATTTGGCTTAGCAAATAATACACAAAATCTTCTGTATTTTCACAGGGAGATTATTGCTGAACGGCGAATTGGAGATGGTGTGGGGTTATGGCTATGGTGAAATTGTTTGAATTAAACAAAGGTTTGGGTCGTCAGGTCTATAATATTTGCAGGAAGCAGCAATGCGCCGAGAAACATATGTGGGATGCGCACGGTGCAACTTACGGGACGGACAGATGCCGTTACTATATCAGATTATTGCATTCTCATGAGCTTCATATACAATCTTAGTTCTGTTATTGCATGCGCTCCATTACGTATCCATGTGGGTCTTTGTAAGATTAGAAGAAACAAGGTCAACCGCTAGCATGTACGGCTAGTGATGTGGGTTGGTTCCCTGTCCCCCTTGAAATGATTGCATCGTAACGATTGACTGTTGATTCGCGATGAAATCCTCATGCTTTCGAGGGTACAAGCTACGCTGTGGCTGTAGTGATTGAATGACTTGTATTGCCGGTCGGTCGCACGGTCAGGTCCTATCATTTTGGACAATGTAATTTCACAGAAAGGGTTTGTGGAATTTCTACGTAGTGACTACGTGCTCTATGGCTTTGTGCGATTGCAGCAAAGCGTTGCAAGTGTGCAACCACTTGGAAAACCGGCAACTGTCGTTACAAGTTGAACGAGCATTCGACTTCCAGAGGCAGTAGGCCAGCTCTGGCATTATTGCAGTCGTTATTTTCTTATCCATGTTTTTCTCTCTGCTTGGTGTTCGCTAGGAAACCTTTGCAAAACGAAGCTGCAGAGTGAAGCTCAAATCTTTTCCCCTGAAGTGTATGCACAAGTTCTTTCCTTAATCCGTTGAATAATCTGACAGACCCTATAATAAATTGTTTTCGCATCTCGCCGCCGCATTGGGCCTGTCAACAGCGGCGGCCTCATCCTCAAAGAACATCCCGGCATTATATAGCCTTTCAAAGATAACAACTTACACGCCGTCAACGGCATGTCGCCGGATACGGCTCTCGGCAAGCGGTCCGCCAGTGCTTCCGCCGATGCCTCAAACCCCGGCGAAGGCCCGGCAGCACCACCCCCAGCAAAGGCGGCTCGTCTAGGCGGTGAACGCGTAGCCCAGCTGCCTGTGGGCGCAAACCTGGTGGAGGTGGATGGCAAGTCCTGCACGCACGAGGTTGCATGGCCGCCAGGCCAGGAGGGCAGCACGCTGCCGCCGCCGGCACGGGAGGGGGCCCCCGCGCGTGTCTACCCCTTCAAAATTGATCCTTTCCAACAAGTGGCAGTCAACTGTCTGGAAGCAGGTGAGGTAGGGGGAGACGCCCATGGGGATAGAGAAGACCCAAATTAACCGTGCCCCTCACCCCGACATGTTTGTCCTGCATCAGCTGCCCGCCGCCGGCATAGCACGGGCAGCGAACAGGCAAAGAAGAGAATTCCCAACCGCATGTAATTTGCGGGTTATGTATGAAGCAGCACTTCCTTGCTTTTCTCTTCTTAAGGGGTTGGGAAGTTAACGAAGCGGAGAGAGGGCGTCCAAGAGTTAGGCGGGGTAGCCATTTGGGCGAAAGTCAACTCTTGACTATCATGTCCTCTCCCCGCGCTCATCACGCTCGCCTACCCCCTCGATCAAGCCGGCAAAAGCATATGGGCCTTACGTTTTCCATTGACCCTCCGAACCCACATGGCGCGACGTGACGCGGTACGACATGATGACGTGTCGCGAACGTTAAGGTTGTTCGGTCCAAAGCCTGTGCGCGCCTACATGCTTTCATTCATGTCCCTCCGGGGGTTACATTTTCCCGTTTCATGCTGATGATGTTGACCACCACAAATCCCGTCTTGATGATGTTCGCACACGTAACTCCCTGGACCACCCGGGTTCGATCCCCGGATCCTGCGCCCGACCTTTTTGTCTACTCTTTAGGCCACAGCGTCATGGTGGCGGCCCACACCTCGGCCGGAAAGACGGTGGTAGCGGAGTATGCCTTTGCTATGGCCCTGAGGTATGCACCCGGGGGTTGGGAGGGCGTGGCTGGCAGGCGGACTGGCTGCTGAGTGATGCAAAGTGAAGGGTTTCCTGCCTTCCATGTCCAATTTGCACGTAATCTCCCGCTCTTTTCCTTTCCTTTCCCATCTCCTCACATGTCCTCCTCTGCACCGCGCTCCCGTGGCTTCCCCTTCTGTCTTTTGCCAACACTGCATAACACACGTCCTACGGGCATACACACACACGCACATGCACATTCACATTCACACATCCGATCACGAAAACATACGCATACACACCCTCCTCGCATACCTTAACACTCCTCGCGGCTCAGTAACACTCCTCTAATAACACATACGCACACATACGCACATTATAAAAATACACACACATACAAACACACAAACATGCCCTGCAGGGACAAAACCCGCGTGGTATACACCTCCCCCTTGAAGGCCCTCTCCAACCAGAAGTACCGGGAGCTGGCGGAGGAGTTTGTGGATGTGGGGCTGATGACGGGAGACGTCACCATCAATCCGAATGCCTCCTGCCTGGTGATGACCACGGAAATTCTGAGGTCCATGTTGTACAGGGGGTCAGGTAGGCGAACATCTCACATGGGGAGTGATTGTGGGTATCGGGGGGTCGGTATGATGTGCTGTTGCCGGTAGATTAGACAAGGTGATATTGGTTTCAAAGAGAATGTGATAGTACTAGTTGGTCGGTTAATACCTGCTGGGATAGGTTTTGATATGAATATGGCTAAAAAAGAAGCCCACGATGGCACGTGTGTATGTATGTGTGTGCGTGTGACGTGAGGGGGGAAGGGTATCGGGGGAATGTGTTTCGGCGTGGTGGCCCTGTGATGGTCCTCCGCCCTTTTGCACCATTCTTCGTTTAGAGTACACGTTTTTGCGCCGTGTAAAGTACCCTCTGCAAAGACATCTCTACCCCTACCGCCACTCCGGTCATCACCATCGCCGTCATCAACTTCGCGGCTCGGGTTCACTACCGCCATCTGGGTCGCCCTGCGGCCCTTTTGCCTGAAAATGTGGCCCTCTGGATGTGTTCGGGGCCCCACTTACAGAGGTCGTACGTGAAGTACAACTGGTTGTGTACGACGAGATCCATTACCTGCGTGATAAGGAGCGTGGCGTGGTGTGGGAGGAGTCCATCATCCTAGCCCCCAGGTAAGGGTCACATACCTGCGCGCGTACGGGAAATGTACGGATTCGTGTTTTGACCAGGAAGATGAACATGTAGGGGCCCCTTTCCCTGCCATAAGGCTTTCTGGACATCTCGCTGTCCGTGCCTTTCGCGTCCTTTGCTTGCTGTTTCCTGGCCGGCCGGGATAGGGCCCCCTAAGTTTTTCTGGTTCCCTGTCGTGTTTCCTGCGAAAATGGATTTCTCCTCTCTCTCTCTCTCTCTCTCTCTCTCTCACACACGCGCATCCCAATGCTGCCCCCAATGCTGGTCCCAATGGGTGGATGACATCACATGACACCGCTTAGGACTCCCTCACTCACTAGGGGCAGTTTCCGACCTCTAGGACACCACCGCCGTCTTCCCACTCTTTCTCGCATATGGCTTCTCCACGGGAACACACACACACATACACACGCACGTCCCCCGTGCTCTCTACGGAACTCCTGGCTGGCTTGACGAGCTGCGTACTGCTGCTACTGCCATTTCTGATGCTGCTGCTGCCTGGCGCGGCCGTCGGCCAAAACCTTTTCCGGCCGTTGTCGCTTCGGCCATCTTTTCTGTTCCTTTCCTCAGGCAGGCTCGCTTCGTATTTCTGTCCGCCACCATCCCCAACGCGCGCGAGTTTGCTGACTGGGTGGCCAAGACGCACCGTTCGCCCTGCCATGTGGTGTACACGGACTACAGACCCACACCCCTGCAACACTACCTCTTCCCGGCGGGTGAGTGAGCGGGGGCCCGGGTGAGTACGGCGGAGTATGACGGGGTACGGCGCGGAGGACAGAATGTATGCAAAAGAAGAGAGAGGGGCCTGTCGGAGTGGGTGAATGAGTGAGTGAATGCTTTGGCGCCCAAACAACTGCCCAACAACCCAACTGCCAACCGCACTGAAACCGTCAACCGGGTGCCAAGATTTCTGGAACAGGCTTCCAGAAACGTACCGGAAATGTGTCTGAAAACCGCAGCCGGACTACCGACCGCTTGGCTACCCAACCGTTAACCGAATCGGCAACTACCGCCCCACCTACCAGCGACCCGAATCTCTTGTTCCCCTGATCCCGTGTTCCTTCCGAAGGTGGTGATGGGTTGTACATGGTGGTGGACGAGCGGGGCGTATTTCGGGAGGACAACTTCCAGAAAGCGGTTGGTGTACTAACCGAAACGGACGCCGGCGGCGGAAAGGGTAAGTGGGGTCTGTCTGTCCTCCCGCGGTCATTGCCCAATTTGTCTGTTTGTTAACCTATCGGCTACCTAGTATTTTGGCGCTATAAAGTTTATGTATGATACATAAACTTTATTAAATATCTAGTTATTACCATCTTCCTGATGTTGGTACGTGCCCACCTGGCCTTCCGCAGTAGGGGTTCGTATAGACCCACACGCGTGTATGTATGTATGCATGTGTACATCTTGAAGGATAACGTAACGAAGGTGACGGTCAGAAAACGTAATACCACACATACATACATGCATACATACACGGGTCGAAAATCCTTCCGAGGGTGGAAGGTAAAGTGCCCCTAGTCGATGGACGGTGGTGACCTGGGATAAAGTTAACTTGCGAGCTGACCAGGAATGGAGTTGGGCCGCCGTCGACCCGGCAGATTCCGTTGGATGCTGGTGGTGGGTGCGGAACCTGAGCGATCCACTGAGAAGTTGACTAGGGTGACTAGATGAGGGTGCCCCGAAATACCGGGGAAGGCAGGGTTTCGCCGGGTAGCGGCCACGGGTGAAGATATGCCCCCCTGTCCCACACATCATACATTATACTTTGCATTTTGCGTATGATTCCTTCGTCCTCGACCT
The DNA here is from genome assembly GCF_000143455.1 of Volvox carteri f. nagariensis. Classification (NCBI taxonomy): domain Eukaryota; kingdom Viridiplantae; phylum Chlorophyta; class Chlorophyceae; order Chlamydomonadales; family Volvocaceae; genus Volvox; species Volvox carteri. The sequence goes on along the minus strand of NW_003307605.1, from coordinate 619,238 downwards.
CTTCCCCCTCCATCTCTTCCCCCTCCATTCGCCGTAGCCAAGGGCGGCAAGAACGGCGGCGGTGGCGGCTCCGCGCCTGTGGGCGGTGCCGACTCTCAGAAATCTGATATCTTCAAGTTGGTCCGAATGATCATGGAGCGGAACTACGACCCGGTCATCGTGTTCTCCTTCTCCAAAGTACGGCACTTTCCCGTCTGAACCCAACCGCTGCGATGTGCTTCCCATCCCGATGTGCTGTGATGTTTCATTTGCGGATTTGTTCGAGGTTTCACAGGCGTTGCTTCCGGGTTTTAGCTTGGGTTTTAGTTCTCCTCACTCACTCATTCACTACCCATTCTTTAGCATCCAACTCTTTCCGTACCCCTTCCCCCGTGCCTTAGCGCGAATGTGAGGCTCTTGCCGCCCAGATGGCCCCCCTGGAGCTCAACAGCGAGGATGAGAAGGCGCTGGTGGCCAACATCTACTGGTCGGCAATGGAGTGCCTGTCACAGGCGTGTGAGGGGGGATGGGGGGAAAGGGGGGGGAGCGGCGATAGGGGTTCCGGTTCAAAGGGGATGGAGAGCTGTTGTTGTATCTGTACGACAGGTGCAACGCCAGCCTACCAGAGGTGTAACCCAGGGGGGAAATCCAGGCGGCTCTCACATGCCCGTTGGCCGCTTCTTGCCCAACCAACCACGAGGGAAGCACCCCTCAATAAAACCACCTGACCGCTCGACAACGCCTCTGTCCTGCTGCTCCATCGCACACTCTCCACCATCCACCCCACCCCACCCAAGAACAACACACACACCACCCACCCACCCAACCACACCCACACGCACGCAGGACGACCAGCGCCTCCCTCAGATCACCGCCATGTTGCCCATGCTACAGCGGGGGGTGGGGGTGCACCACTCGGGGCTACTGCCCATCGTGAAGGAGGTGGTGGAGATCCTGTTCCAGGTAGGTGGGTGGGTGGGTGGGTTTGGATGTGGGGGCTGGGGCGGCTTGTGTGAAGGGGCGGGAAGGGGGAAGGGCTCGTGCGTTGGGAGACATCCTTCAACTTGGCTCCCCCCCTTCCTCCTCCCTCCTCTCCTCTCCTCCCCAAACCATTGGCCCCACACAAGCAAATGGTTGGCGGGCCCCCCCCCCCTTTCACCCCGTTTTTTCCATACATACACACATACACGCACGCACAAATCCCGTTGCAGTCCGCCAGCACTTAGGTACTTGGGACGTCAGTTGGGCTTCTTGCCTTGCTTATAAAGGACGTGTATTTTACGCCTCCTACATCCCCTATACGCTAAACCCTAACCCTATCTCCTTCCCCCCCATGCCTAAACCCCCCCTCTAATATCTGCTTCAACCGTCAGTGATTCGTCTTCCGCATACACACACACACACACCGAACCCCCAACTTACCCCCCAATTTACCGCCCAACCTCAGGAGGGTCTTCTGAAGTGTTTATTCGCTACGGAGACCTTCTCCACCGGCCTCAACATGCCCGCCAAGACGGTTGTGTTCACCAACGTCAAGAAGTACGACGGCGGTGTGTTTCGCTGGATCACCAGCGGGGAGTACATTCAGATGAGCGGCAGGGCGGGGCGACGAGGTCTGGATGATAGAGGTGCGCGAGGGGGCGGAGGGGGGTAGGGGCGCGGAGGCGAACCGCTGAGGATTGAAGTAGATGCCGGAGATAGACGGATGCTCCAGGAGGGGACAAATGGGGATGGGTGTGGGGGAGAAAAATGAGGAGGGGGCTCGGGGGTCCGCAGCATTCCTTGTTCTCATTTCCCTTCCCCCCCTAACCCACCCCATCCCATCTCCAACCCATCTCCAACTGGGTGCAGGCTGCTGTTTTCCATTCTTGACTTGACATGAATTGGATTGGATTGGATTGGATTGGATTGGATTGGATTGGATTGGCAGCGGGATGTTACTGTGCGATCTAAACCCTCTTTGCAGATGGCAGTTGGTTCATTTTGTCATCGTTGGCGTTTTGTTGCATGATTTCCTGCATTTTGCATCGTCCTGTGACGCCCTCCCCCTTTCCCACCCCATGATTTCCCCCTCTCCCCCCCCCCACACACACGCACACACACACACGCACACACACGCACACACACACACGCACACACACGCACGCACGTTGTCAGGTGTTGTGATCCTGATGTTGGACACCCGACTGGAGCCCCCCGTGGCCAAGGAGATGATCAAGGGCGCTCCGGACACCCTCTACTCGGCCTTCCATCTGGGATACAACATGCTGCTGGGCCTTATGCGGGTGGAGGGGGCGGAACCGGAGCAGCTCATGGGGGCATCGTTCAGGTGCGTGGGGCTCCGGGGGTCTCGTGTATGGTTGGTTGGGGGTGGGGGAAAGAGGGCGGCTGGCCTTGCGGGGTCCTTGGGCCTGAGGGTGGAGTATCTCAGGCTTTGTATTCCCCGCGTCCTCGGCAAGGATTTAAGCAACAGTTCAAATTTTGCTCACCAAGTATCGCATGATTCTCTCCCCCCTACCTTCGTACAGATAGACAGACAGACAGACAGACAGACAGGCGGATAGTGTAACGCAATAACCCCCCCCCCCCCGCTCCGCTCCATTCCCCTTTAGGCAGTTTCAAGTGGAGCGGAGTTTGCCATCCCTGGAGGCCCGTGTATCGACACTGGAGGCACAGCGGGATGCCATTGTCGTACCGGACGAGCAGTCTGTACGGCAGTACTATGCGTTATTGGACCAGCTGGCATCATTGCGAGCCAGCTTACGGGGGTTCCTCAACTCGCCGCAGGTGTGCCTGCCCTTCCTGCAGCCAGGTGAGGTGCCGCAGATGCGGCTGGGTTGGGGGGGCCTTATGAGGGCCAAGGGGGGTTTAAGGGGGGGAGCTTATGAGGGCCTTATGGGTGCAGAGGGGGAAGTGCTGGGGGTAGTGTATTAGGAGAGCGAGGACTGACTGGTCGATGATGTCAGAAGTGCGCGGGCCGTAGTAGCTGGGCGCTGGCAAGATCTCTCTTAAGATGCAAGCAGAGCGCTTTTTTTAGCGCATAATCTATTGACGACTTGTATGTACGACGTACTGTACGACGGCTACAACAAAACGAAATGGCATGTTCACACATGTTCCGCAGGTCGCCTGGTTAGGCTACTCCCGGAACCACCTGAGACAGCTAGACCGCTGCCGGATTTCAACGAGCCGCCCGGGGCGGGTGCCGTACCGTCCGCCGACGGCAGCGGAGACGCGTCTATTAGCGGCGGCGCGGGCGGTGGGGAGGCTGTGGTGGCGGAGGTGGCGTACGGTGTATGGGGCGCTGTGGTCAATTTCGAGCGGGTGGGCGGCAAGAAGGACGCGGCGGCGGCTGCAGGTGCGCCGTCCGTCCTCTGGTTTCCCTTCTTATCTGTTATTGCTGTTCTTGTTGTTGTCTACTTCATGTCTACATGCTCGCATGTCATGCAATCAAATTAAAAGTGTTACCACCTACCTACCCGTTACAACTACCTACCTACCCACCCACCCACGCAGACGGTGGTGGTGATGGTGGTGGTGGGTCCAAGAAATCCTCCAAGAAGAGCTCCTCCTCGTCCTCGGGGGGTGCGGGCCACTTCATTGTGGACGTGTTGGTGAACACGGCACCGACCCCGGGGGGCGGTACGGCAGGTGGCAGTAGCGGCACTCTGCCCCGAGGTCACCCTGTGAAGCTACTGCCCCCCGGAGACAAGACGGGGGTGCCGCTGGTGGTCACATTTTCCCTCGCGCAGGTGGGAGGCGTGGCAGCGCTTTTATGGGTGATTTGGGCGATTGTGTATGTACGTATGTATCTATGCATGGATGGATGCATGGATGTCCCCCAACCTCCTCCTCTGAACATCGGCATTTGGTCCATCCTAACACGGCCCCCAACCCCTACTGGGAACGCCGCCGTTGCTCCACCAGGTGGACCGGCTCAGCAGTGTGCGTATCTACCTGCAACGTGACCTCAGACCGCTGGACGCCCGGAAGGCCGCGTGTGCCGCCCTGGCGGAGGCGCTGGTGCGGCTGGCTGGACAGCGCAAGAGCGGGGGCAGGGTACCGTTGCTGGACCCGGAGGACGATATGAAGGTGAGGGTGACCTGCGATGACTCGAGGACAGGGATGAGAGGCCGAGCAGTGATGAGTGATGAAAAGTAGGAGGATGGAATTGGGAGAAAACTTTGCTTAAGCAAAGACAGAGACAGACAGACAGACAGACAGACAGACAGACAAACACCCTTGGTTCTCCAGGTTACCGACAAGGCCGTTCGCAAGACCCAGTCCAAGATTGAGAGTGTGGAGGGGCTGTTGGCGGCCCACCCCCTGGCCACCTCCCTTCCAGCACCCGAGCTGAGATCCCGGCTGGGGGCGCTGCAGCGGCGGAGCGCCGCGGAAGAGGCGGTGGCAGCGGCACGGAGGGAGGCCAAGGCCGCCACCAGTCTGATCCTAAAAGACGAACTCAAGGTGCGTGATGTCCTGTGGTGCGGGGAGGGCGAGGGGAAAGGGGAGGGGAGGAACGGGGGGAGAGGAAAGGGGAAGGAAAGGGGAGAGGAAAAAGGGGAGGGGAAACGGGGGAGGGGAAAGAGGGGAGGGGAAAGAGGGGAGGGGAAAGGGGGGAGGGGAAAGGGGGGAGGGGAAAGGGGGGAGGGGAAAGGGGAGGGGAAAGGGGGCAGGGCAGGCCCCACCTCGCTCGAGGTCATCGCGAGGCCCACCCCCTCTCGTCGTCTCCAGGCGCGGCAACGGGTGCTGCGTCGTCTGACCTACGTGGACGAGGACGGCGTGGTGACCGTGAAGGGCCGTCTGGCCGCGGGGCTCAGCTGCGGAGATGAGCTGGTGCTGTGTGAGCTCGTGTTCGCGGGCGCCTTCAACGCCATGAGCTTGGAGGCGCTGGCCGCCGCGTGTTCGTGCTTCGTGTTCCAGGAGAAGGGAGGGGAGGGCGGCGGGCCAAAGGTGAGCTGTATCTCTCCCTACGTCTGCGCGAGTGTGAATGAGAGAGGCGCAAGGAAGAGCCAGTTGGAGCCGTGGGTTGCCATGTGGCGCGTTAATAAGCTCTTTGACACGACTGAACCTCGAGAAAAGCAGGAAATAGCGATGGGAATGCTCGTGTATGTATGTGTGTGCGTGATTGCGTGTTGTGGATCGGATCATGTCTGACTGCTCGGGATGCTTTCCAGCCGAAAGCTGCTAACCCCGTGGCTCCACCGGAAGACTGACCCTCTTGTCTTGCTACCGGTTCAGCTGGATGACACACACGTGCACACACACATACGTACATACGTACACACACGAGCGCGCGCACGCACCTCCTCCCCTTCCCCCGTCTTGCACAGCTCCGGGATGAGTTGGTGGGTGCGCTGGCGGCGGTCAAGGACGCGGCTCGTCGTGTTGCCAAGGTGGAGCTGGACTGCAAGATGGCTCTCGACTGGTGAGGCAGACTGGTGCGGGAGAGCGGGGAAGGGAAGAATAGAAAGAGGAGGCGGAGGAGGGGGCGAGAAGGAGGAGGAGGGCCAAGAGAGAGAGAGAGGGGTTGTGGGAAGCTCCTGAAGGAGCGCGGCGCCCCGAGCAAAGACCAACGTTGACAGTCTCACACAATCCGTTACAGCTATCATTCCGGTTTCAGTAACTGAATCACGACTGGTGCTAACCCGTGCGTAACTTACCATGCAATTGTTTTACGTAGTTCTGTTGACCGTTGTTGGTCGCGTTCATCCCTTTCCAACCCTCCTCCTCTTCCCCTTGACTGCGTTTTCAAAGTTCCTGTCCGTCCTCCTTTTCCTCTTCTTCTTCGCACAGCGGCCCTCATGGCGGGTCCGCCTCCACCACCAGTCTGGACGATTACGTCGCCAAGTTCCGACCCGACCTGATGGAGCCCGTGGCGGCCTGGGTGCGTGGTGTCAAGTTTGCGGAGCTTGTCAAGATGACCACCGTTTTCGAGGTGGGGCCGGGGGGGGTTGGGGCCCATGGTTTTGCATCATCCTGCGGCCGCTGCAGCTGCTGCTGCTGCTGCTGCTGCTGTTTCCCTTCCTCCCCTAACATCCTCTTCCTCCCCTCCTCGCTCAATTCCTTCGATACCACTAGCTCCCCGTCTTCAGCCTCCTCGATCTGCATCAGCCGTGTTGTTTTCCTCCTCTTCCCGCTGCCCCTCCTCTGCTGCTTTTGTCACCGGGTGGCTACCGGCACCACCAGCACCACCAGCACCATTGATCTCGTTTCAGCTCCTCTCCAGACCGCCAACCCCACCACTATGCCCGTGTACAGGGCTCCCTGGTTCGGGCCATTCGGCGCCTGGAGGAGCTGTTGCGGCAGCTGGCTGAGGCCCTCAAGGGCATCGGAGAGCTCGCCCTGTCTGAGAGGTTCGAACAGACCAGGGAGCGAATCAAGCGAGACATCATCTTCGCGGCGTCGCTGTACTTGTAGGGTGGTGCTGACTTGGCCAGGAGGAAGTGCGATGAGGTGGAGGTGGTTGCTGTACTTGTAAGGCGTACTTGTGACCGTGAGGTCATGGCCGAATATGCCACAGCCCGGGCTGATGGTGGCTGTCGTGGCTGATCCTGCTGCTGCTGCTGCTGCTGCTGCTCCGCCTGCTGCGAGCTTTTGGTTGTTGTTGTGTGTGACAAGATGCGGCTGTGTGTCCCGGTGTTGATGCCTCGATTGTCTTTCTGAGTGGATGTGGAGAGGGGGAAGACCGACGGCAGTAGGGGTACAATCATCTGCGAGGAAATCAGGAATGAACCGCCGGCGTCTAGCGTCCAAGGGGGAGGGGTGAAGGGAAGTGGGTCAACGCTCAGCAGCACCACCAACAGCATGCGGACCTGTCCTGTTCGCCAGAGGCCAGCTGAGTGTCGAACGGTGAAGAGCCCTAAGTGCGCCAAGTGTGGCGGAGAGGAGCGGGAAAGGGCGGCCTACATGGGGCCGGTGAGGGGGCACCAGCGAGGGAGATGTACACCACCGCACATCGAAATGTACATGTGGTTGGTTCTGGCATAATGTGTATGACTTGAGAACGGGAAAGTGGGTGTTTTTTTAGAAAAACCGTGAACCGGACGCGTCGTGGTGTTGGTATTGGTGAAAATGGTGGTGGTGCAGCTTACCAAAATCCAGAGCACAGCGGCAAGGGACGTGACCGTTTTAGAGGAGGCGTCAACTGTCAGGCCGGCCAGGTTGTATACCTGTATGTCTATATGTGCGCGGGAAAAGTCACTCGCGTCCTACCCGTGAAGATATGACTGAACGCAACCGACTACTCAACGCAAGACAGGCATACAGCTGGTCTCTCCGTAAGTGAGTAAGTGTGTAAGTGTGTAAGTGTGAATGGCGTGGAGGAGTCCTCCTGCTGTGTGTCGTCCAAAAGCCAACAATGGCATGAGACAGGCAGGGGCCTCTCCTCGTTTTCACAGAGTCAGGCGTCTCTCAGTTTCCAGTGCCGGCCCCCGCCGTGTCCACGTCTTAAGGGGTAAAGACGGCCTGGAGGCATGCCGGGGACTGGAACAGGACTTGATTGGCGATGGGGATGGGTGTAAGTACGGCATGTACGGCATTTTCGAGACGGGTTCAGCGAAGGCGGGTGGCGGTGGCGACAGAAGCAGCGTCTCTGGAGATCACTGAGGGGGCCGGCAGGAGGGGTTCCGTTTGGAGAGTGCACAAGTGACTGGGGAAAGGAACGTTTGGTTGCTGTACAGCCCGCGTTTGGTAGTTTGACCGTGTTGAAGACCTGTCGGATGATGAGATTGTGTGTGGGGAGGGGAAATAGTTTTGTTGTGGTGCATTCCTGGTTGGGATTAGAAGGCAAATTTCGTGCTGGAGGCCTTATGGAGAAGGCAGGAATTGGGGAAGTGCTGATATGTGTGTGGGAGGGGAAGGGAGGGAATAGGATTTTGCTGCCGGGCAAGGTTCCTGGACACGTTCAGTGCATGAGGATATCCGCGCGCGGCCTTGAAGGTGCGCAGCATTCAGGTGCGAGCTTCGCGGCTATTTATGCTAGGATTCATGTGCAAAACTGATGACCGTATGGTGTAGTACCGGGGATGGTGCATTCAAGGTAACCAAGGAGTGCAGCATATTTCTTCGTGGGCACATGGGCGGCCTGATGGCTGTACGGATTATGTTGGCGGTGCGAGCGCGAATGATTTTGCTTTGCGGGGCCTGCAATATGTTTTTAAAATTTGCAGCGTAAGGCAGCCATTGAGCATTGCTCGAGAGAGGCTGAGACCATTTGGAGGTTGGCATGGTGTATGGTAACATTCGGACTCATGAACTTCCGGCAACGTCCACTAACGGCCTTATGGCCTAGTCTGTGGACGGTTGCGCACAGATGAAAAAGAAGGGCTATTCTTTGGACAAATCCTGTTTATGGCATTCAAGCTTGTGCAGCGGCCCCTATCTACTTACCCAGAGTACGGCATGGTAGTTGTCTGTTAATCGTTTTAGGTCCTGAGACCATCTTGTGTAAGCTTGGCCAGTTGCGTCGGCGTACAATCAAGTCGCAAAAACAGGAGCAGGAAACAATTATGCATTTGGCGGGTGATCGGCGCAACGTAATTTTTGTAAACAATTGAACAGCAGAAATGACTGCTGATGGCCATAGCGAAGCATTAGAAGTAGGTGCTTTGGAGAAGAATGCCACCTGGACCGTCGGCTCCATCGGCTATCTTGTCTCAACAACGTGAGTTTTCGGGCGTTGGTGAAACCGTAATTAGCTGCTATACAAAGCTGGACTTCAGTTATGGTGCACAGGCACTGCGCTGTGGGGTGGCAGCTGATCGGCGAGAAGGATGTTTGTGTCTGGCGTGTTGCCCCGGGCAACTAAGTGAAACCTCACCTGTTACCGGCAATCGAGCAATGTTCATTTCCATCCCATCCTATTGCGCGGAGCTACTCGTCGTTTAAATTGTTGTAACTCCTCCCGGTGGTTTTCGCGGCAGTAGGTCCAACTGCAGGTTCCTTGGGCCCCACTCCCACCTCCCTTGCCTGCCACCACCGCGACACCACCTCGCCATCTCACACCCACCTCCACGCAGGTGGTGGAACACCTGGGTGCAGTATAGCAGCTACAATGGCCCCGGCGCTGCGGCCATCCCCTCGCTGCTTCCGCTTCCAGGCGGCAGCGGACCACGCCCCAGCCCCATTTCCAACTCCGAACTCCTGCCACCTGGCTACTCTGCCGCCAAGCCTCAGCTTCCCGGTACTGCAGCGCCGCAGCCACAGTCGTCGCAGCTGGGCTCCGATGCGGAGACAGTTCCCCTCCGGCCGGGGCTCGTGGAACAGCGTGACTTCGTGGTCGTGTCCGCTGCCACCTGGCAGCGTCTGTACAGCTGGTATGGCGGTGCCGGCCCTGCCATTGCGCGGCGCGTCGTGGCCGAGGCTGCGCCTGGGCCGACCGGGCGGAGGGGCGCTGGGGAGCGCTGGTTCCGCCTGGCGCTGTATCCGCTTCGGCTGGAGGTGGTCTATCGCCCCAAGGATGGAAAGGAGCGGTCTGCCGTGGTAGCCATGGATCCTGAGGTGGGTGGACAGCTTAGATGGCGGCGATCAGGGGGCGCGGCCAGCCGGCCTCTACACCAGCCGGCCTCTTAGCCCGCCTTTCTGTCCAATAACTGGCTTACCAATCAGCATCTCGAGGCTGTTGTTGTGGTTGAGCCCCAGAGCCGCCGGACAGGCACCCAAATCCGAAACCATTGCAGTAGCCGACCTCTTGAGGGCTATATATAGGATGCGAGGAAAAAGACCGCCCAAGACTTCAGCAGTAGCAGCAACAACAGCAGCAGTGGCGAAGATGTGGTTTACGGAGTGTCTGCATGCATCTTCGCATGCGGCCCCAGTTAGTTTTGGAAAGAAGCGTTCGGCTTCACGCTGGCACAATTCCTGCTTGTCTGCCCGCCGGCCTGTCTGACTCTGTGCGAATCGCTTAACCTGCCATTCAGCAAAGCGCCTTTTCTCTTGGTGCTCGTTCTCCTACGCAGGCCCCCCTTGCGGCGCTCAAGACCCGCGCCTGTGCCGCGATTGGCGTCGCCGACTCGGAGGTGATCCTGTGGGATTTCACAGGTCGCAGGGCAGTGCGGCCTTTGGAGCCCCCGGCGCCGCTCTCCACTGATGCCGGCGCCACCATTGCCGGAACCACTTCACCGATGGCAGTGGAGGACGGGGCACCGGAGGCGCCTGCAGCTGCAGCAGCTGGAGACGCCGCGGGTAGGACAGGCGACGGTGGCGGTGGCGGTGACGGCAGGGGCAACATGGATGTGGATGTTGAGCTCGGCGGGGGCGGGGGCGGTGCAGCAGCGGCAGCAGCAGCAACGGCTGGGAAGGCTGCTGCTGTGCAGGGGCCGTCCCTCCGGGAGGTCCCACTACTGGACGGTCAGCTGCTAGTGCTACGGAGGACGGTGAGAATTGGCCTTCCAGGGGTTGCGCATGAAGGGGTTGGAGGATAGGAATACTGGACTGTGGCAAGATCTGGACAAGGAGCGGCAGCTGGCGGTTATCGATCGGGGCAGAGGGGGATGGGGGGAAATGCTTAGGGCGACGCGGTTGCCGTGTTTTTGAGGGGGGGAAAGGTGCTAGGCTGCTAGAGGAAGAAGCGCATGAGTCTTGATAGCGTGATTAATGACATCCAACACAGTTCGCGTTAGCTCACCTAAATCAAAGTTTGGAGGGCTTAAAACCCAGAGGACAAGACAACACACGGAAACGAAAGCAGCACTACCAAACTTGATCCAATCGACTAACTCACACCATATTATCAAACTCCTAGCCCTAAACACAAACTCGAGAGGGGTTTGGTGAACTTAGATTGAACTTGGAGGTACTTGGGTTATGATAGGTAGGTTAGAAATCGAGTGATGTGGGTTGCATTCGGGTTGCGATTGGAGGGCGTCAGTTGATTTGGGTCTTCGTGAGAAGTCTTCGTTACAAAGAGAGTACCTGCAAGCAATAGAAACAGTATTCGTGATAGGGTAGGGCCGGGTGTGGGCGCACTACCCGAAGCGACAACCAGGCCTGCAGACCAACCTACGCTTCAGGGCAGCACCCAAACGTAGCTCTACGCAAACCCTAAGTAACCAGCATAGTCACTCGCAGCGACACATAACCACTCCAGTCCGTACATCGTACAGTGGCACTCCGAATTCACAGAAAACCTTAGTTTTCTAGATGCTTCGCTTAGAAAACTATCAGTTTTTTGTTTGTCTGGGTTCGGTTAAGTTAGTTGGATCCGGTTGAATTCTGTCTCAGTCCTTGACCGTCATCTGGAAGTGTGTTCACGAGACCCCCCCCCGCCGCCGGTTCCGTGCATGGCTAACCCCTCCCATCCCGGTGTGAAGAGACTAGGACCGGATCACACTTACTTCCAGTAGAGACAACATGGGAGGCGCAGCCACCGGCAGGATACTTCTCCCACACTCCTCCTCCTCGTGTAGGATCGGTGATGAGCACTTACCCTCTGAGCTTCAGTTCCCTGGCATTTGCATCCGATCTGAAAACCAACCCTGAATGTGGAGTGAAAAGTTGTGCTTCGCTGCTAAAACTACTATGCCAATGGTACCTATTTACCCGTTGTTTTTTACAGCTCCTTAATTGTTTCTCGGTGTTTGGTGTTGTATGGGCCTAACAAACAATATTGACACGAAGGAGCCCTTTGGTCTTTCTTGTATTGCGGAGCCTTCGCATAGCCGAGGTCCTCGCGGTGTGAAAGAGGAGGGGCTGTCGTAATAACATAACGAGCTGAGACTGTTGTCATTTCTTTACAAATACCGTTTAGGATGTCATGGCGGGAAGAGCCCTCTTGGAGGGCGACGAGGAGGACGGCGAGGACGACGCGTGCGGCAGTGACAACGACAACGATACAGGGCCAGCGGCGGGGCGAAAGACGGTGAAGGACAAGAAGCCGATGGCGACTGCGGCGGCGACGCGGGTGGCGCCGACGGAAGCCGCGGGAGCTGCTGCGTTGCGGCGCGCCAGCGCCGCCGGCAGCAGCCGCAGCGACGGCGTCTCTGGGCCGGCTGTGCCGGCGCAGCCGGCCATTACTGCCCGGACCAGCGGCGGCGGCGGTGGGGTCCTGGGGTTAGGAAGCACTCGTCCGGCTATACAGCGGTCGACATGGGGCGCGTTGGAGGATAACGTCATCACAGTGAGTGTGGTGGCAATCAGGGGATGAAACAGAAGTCCCGGAGACCTGTGCAGGCTGTCCACATTGCATGATTACCCGGGGTTGCACATCGCCTCCCCTTCCGGCCCCATCTCCTCAGGCCCCTGTCTCTCAGGCCCCTGTCTTGCTCGTTTTCCGGGCACTTCGCGATCGGGTGTATTCAGGTCATGACTTGTGCCGCTCGCCCGCTTTCCATTGGTTCCCTCCCGTTCTACCTCCCCTCCCGCGGAATTGTTAACACACGTCCATTTCTTCCCCTCCCATTGATCCCGAGGTCGGCTCCTTCAAAACCGCCTACTGGTCAGTTCTGCTTCTCTTTCCTTGGTGGTTCGTCTTTCCCTCCCATTACCCCTCCCATTACCCCTTCCCATTACCCCTCCCACTCCCACCCTCCCATGAACCCGCCCATTCCCGCTCTCCCCACCCACCTTTCATCTGCAGCGTGACGGGCAGCCGCCCGGTCTTGCCGGTCTCACCAACCTGGGCAACACGTGCTTTATGAGCTCCAGTCTGCAGTGCCTAGCACACGCGGTGCCACTCATGCGGGCTTTTCTGGGGGGAGGGTACCTGCAGGTACGTGGTGATGTACGGTTGTACGGTGCGATACGGTGAGGCGTACGGTGCAATTTGTTTGCCATGTGGATCAAAAACTCCATGTCCCAGTTGCGGCCTTCGATGCGGCGTATGGAAGGTTCCACTCATCCGGTATTTGACCGCCGTGTCTTTTCCTCAAGGCTCCCGTATGTTCTTTTGTCCCTCCGGCCACAGCTTCTTACTTGCTGGACTCCTCACGGACTTCAACCCTCTTCCCCTTTATCGTGGCCCCACTCGCCGCAGGACCTGAACCGCAGCAACCCTCTGGGCATGAAGGGAGAGCTGGCGGAGGCATTTGGGGGCCTTATGGAGCAGCTGTGGAGGGTGAGTGAGGTAGTGAGCTGGTGAAGAGAACCCCGCGTGCATATTTAGCCTACACGCCTTGGGCGTGTAGGCATGACGTCTCTAGCAGTGATGATGCATTGTGTGATGCATTTGGAAGCGGCATGCGGCATGAATGTGGGTTTGTGGGTTGGTTTGTGTCTAGCCGATCTCATCGCGTTCATTGCTTGTCGCCGGGCAGCAGTTGCTGCTACTCCCTAGGCTATGCACGGTGCGGCCTGGTGCTTCTCCCCACCATTTCCTGTTGGTTGTTCCTTCTGCTCCCGGTGATTGCTGCTGACAATGCTGCTGCTCTTGATGCTGGTCATGCTGATGTGATGCAGGGAGGGCTGTCCGCGGTGACGCCTCGCTCCTTCAAGGCCAAGATTGGCCGCTTCGCGCCGCAGTTCTCTGGCTACGCACAACACGACTCTCAAGAGTTTCTGGCCTTCCTGCTAGACGGACTGCACGAGGACACCAACCGCATCAAGAACAAGCCGTACATTGAGGTGAGCTGACGGTGGGGTTGTCTCCTTGACGATTGTGTTTTTAAGTAGTCAATTGAGCCGCAGCTTGCAGGGATCAGGGATTTCTGGACAAAATTAGTAATAGATTACTTACCAAAAGATTGCATATGGGAAGGGTGGGCGACGGACCCAACCTATTGCTGATGCTGAGTCGGAGGTTCAGGAGGGCCGCGGAGTGGACACGGTGTCGTGTGTGTGTACGTTAGAAGAGAGGGGGTAGGGTAAAGGAGAGGAAGAGGAAGGGAAATGGAGAGAGCGAGGGAGGGAGGCCTGGTGAAACGCAGGATACGGCGCGGCCAGCGGGCGGACTCTGGTCCGTCAGTTGGGGGTTGGAGTCGTTTGACTTCCCTACGGCCTGGTGGCGGTGGTGGAAGTCGCCCGTGAGACGGCTGCAGAGTGTTTGCTGTACCTGCAGGGCAGTGCAGGGCAGTACGTCTTGGTTCTCGGCCTAGAGCCGTTTCGCTTCTCACACTGTTTGCTGGTTCATTCGTCCGTTCGTTTGATCGGTCCGTGGCTTGGCGTGTGGTGTGGCGTGGGTCCTCCGGGCGATACGGAAGGATGTCTTGAAGGCTGTGGGGGTTCGGTGTCTTTCGCTTCCTCCTCTTGTGCACTGCTTCCTTCCGGCCCCCGCCGCCATTTCCGGTCGTGTCCGGTTGTTGGCGGTTCCTCCGCTCCGAAACCACCACCACTGCCACCATGCCGGGGTTCTGCAGGAGAAGGACCTGCACGGGCGCCCCGACGAGGCGGTGGCTGCGGAGGCCTGGTCCAACTACCGGGCTAGGAACGACTCCCTGGTTGTGGACCATTTCCAGGTGAGGAGGAAGGTGCAAAAGTCAGGTCAGGGGGGATGAGGCGGTGTCTGCAAAGGTAATGGAGACGAGTCGCGAGGGGGAGCAGGGGAGTTTATGGTGGTCAAGGGGAGGGGACTGTGTGCGGACAGGGGAGGTTAGCCTGTTATCTGTATTTACTCGGTGTGTTTGGCGCGCGTATCTTTTGGTTTGGGTCCACTGATTAGGATGAGGGAACAGTTTGCTGTCGTGGGCTGGAGTGGGGTTGGGAAGGACAGGATGCTGTCATGGCCTGGGAAGGACGGACTCGAACCAGCAAAGGGTAGCGGGCTGCATTTTCCTCGTCCGTACTCTTGAAGTATCTCTTCGTGCCCCAGGAAGCCGCCCGGGCCCCCCTGCCTCGACGTACCTCTTTTTCAGCACCAACACCGCAAAAATACTTGGACCCTGCACCCAGCTTGCACGTCGGCGGCAGTGCTTACTTTTTACTAATGCATTTTGTGTATAAGTCCATCTCCTTGCTCCCATCTGGCCTTGGGCAAATCCCCCCTTTAAATCATACAGCTTCTTTATTCTTTTTCGCCCCCTATTTGTTGCATTGCAGGGTCTGTTCAAGAGCACTGTGGACTGCCCTCAATGCGGCTTCAACTCCGTTAAATTCGACCCCTTGTAAGTCTGGAGGTTCCATCGTGGCTCACCCCTTCTCATCCTCATTTGAAGACTGCTGGAGATTTGGTCTCCCTCCTCTCCTCGCGTGTTTAGGGGCTACTGGCGCCTGGAGGGAAGCATCGCCACGCACGGCATCGGTTCAGCGCCGTTTGTTACTCTCTTGGCAGCACTTACCCGCACATGATTGTCGCGTATAGTGGGATTGGTTCGCTTGGTCTTGTTTGTATGGCTGGGTAACCACCGAGCCGCCGTCAACTTCTTTTTTTCCGGCCCCTTTCAAGATCCTTTAATGATGTTCAAATGTCAGGCGCTACGCTCCCTCCCTTTCCCTCTCCTCCTTCCTCATCCCCCGGCTGTATCCTCCTGTGTCGAGATTCCCTCACCCCACCTCGCTGCCCTTCACCCGCCCCTTTCCTCAACCCCCGGCCGGGTCCGCATCTCCTTTTTTATAAAATGGATATTTCTTTTTTGATGGGAGCACCCACCCCCTTTTCCGTCTCCCCATGACCCCCGCCATGACCCCCACCATCCGACCGACAGCATGTACTTGTCTCTGCCGCTGCCTGAGAGCCGGCGCCGTGTGGTGGAGGTGGTTCTAGTTCACACGGACGGCTCGGAGCTGCCCTCCCGGATGGCTCTGGAGCTGGCCAGTGGTGCCACGTTGGGGGACTTGCTGAGGGCTACCGCTAGCACTGCGGGACTGCCGGGTAAGGGAGGGGCCCGGTGGTGGTAGGCGGGAGGGGAGGGCAGCCGGGTGGGGTGCCGGAGGGGGAAGGAGGGGAGACTGGTGTGGTGAGAAACCGGTAGAGTGGGTTATGGTGGTGGGCAGTGGTGGATGGGAATTTGAGGATTAGGGTTTGGGGACCCCCAAAGTCATCGTCATCCCCCCTAAAGCTCCCAGGTGACGTCTTTGAGGTGGGATGAATCATGTGGTGCAAAAGAAGCAAAGAAACAAATGCTGAGGACGAATCACACAGCCGCAAGCTGCGTGTATGTGCTTGTGTGTGTGTGTGGAGGGGTGGTGGTGTAAGGTGAAGTTGGTGGGTCAGTGGCACACCACTGGAGGTGTTCGATCCCGGGGAGCCCGAACAAGGTCCACCGATGTCCAACTTCTTCTTTGGGGAATTTCTTTCTAAGCTCCGCTCCCTCCTCGTCCCTCCTCGTCCGCGCTCGTCCGCCCTCGTCCCCCTCCCTCTCCCACCGAAGCCGAGGTCGTGACCTCCCCTGACTCGCACTTGCTGGCCGCCCGGACACTCCGCGGCACCTCCGCCACCGCCACCTACGACGAGCTGGTGTTGCTGACCGACTGCCGGGTGCGAGTGGCGGATGCAGTGGATGCGGGGGGGGCGGGTGGCGTCTCCACGTACAGCCTGCGCAGCACGACGAACTCCGCGGGTGAGCAGCGCGTGTTGCTGATGGGCGGGGCTTGGGGGCTTGGAGGGGCCCAGGCCGGGAGGTGCTGTTTGCTAGGGTGGTAGATGGGGGGGGAGAAAGCTCTGTGAGCAGCTGGTGAAGTGATGTGTTGTGATGTCGCGCGGGGTGCGGCGTTGGGGAGCGCCCATCTGGTGTGATGTGATGTGTTCAGAGCGCATGTACTTGTGGTCCATGTATGCTTTCATGTAATAGCAAGGCATTACGTGGCATATGACGTAAGGCGCCTGGCTGGGGTGTAACGGGGGGAGGGTGAGAAGGACTGGCTGCGGCAGCTGGTGTGTGCAGACACGGTGTTCCGGCGTGCTGTGTGGAGGTGTGACGCTGTGTGGAGGCGGACGAGGAGCGGTGTCGGTTGCTCCTCAACTTCCTCAACCTCGTCATCAACCTTGCTAACCTCGTCGATTTCTATGACTCATAACCCCCATCCATTCCATGCACCCAATTCCCAAATTCGTGTCAATGCTCCGCAACAACCACCCGCCGTACAACACCGAACAGATGCGGGTCTGGTGGTGTACTACTACTCTGATGCGGGTCGGGGTCCTCGTGCGGAGGGCATGGCCCCCGTCGTTGTGCACTTCAAGCGACACGACAACGGCTCTCGACTGTGGATGCGGGAAGCCTGGTGCGGGGCGCCGCTGGTGAGGAAGTGTGTGTGTGTGTACGTGTGTGTGTGTTTTGCAGGTGTTGTAGGTGTGCATGTTGCTACGTGTGTATGAGTGTGCGTGTCTGGGTGTACGTGATTCAATGAACTGAGTCGCAAGGTCTATGCATGTGTGTATGTATGTGTGTACCTGGGCAAGACGGAGCAAAAAGGCAAGGCGGAGCTCCGCACACACAAAAAACAACCCAGATACGCTGCGAGGCAATTTTTTCATCTGGGACTGCTCGATGCTGCTAGCAGTGTCCAGTATCGGAGCGAACGTAGCGCATCACCCCACTATAGTGCCACATTGCAAGATGATGAATTATCCCGAATGCAGGTGCTGTATATGCCCGAGGCCCAGCCCCCCTACGATCCGGATCAGGTGATGAAAGTGACACGGACCAATAAAACGGATAAACAGGAGTGGGTCATATCGGGGGACTGCCCGCTGTCGTCGGCCCTCGTGGAGGTCCTGAGACCCATACAGAGCCTGTCCCCGGACGCGTCAGCGTTTCCGGCGGCGGGGAATGGCGCAAGCCGCGCCGCGGAGGTGCAGGCCGCGTCAGGACCGTCGGCGGAGGCGGCGAGCGCGATGATTGCGGTTCCGCCACCGCCGCCGCTGGTCGCCGCTGAAACAGATGCCGTAGCCGTCGCAGGGCGGAGTAGCGGCGCAGGTGAGCTACAGGCGGTGGCGGCGGCGGTGCCGATGGAGGAGGATGGCAGGCCCGTCGCCGTGACCGGTGCTGACGATCCCAGTAGTGATGAGGCGTTACGCCCGGGCACCCCGGTGTGGGATGGCGACCGCGGCGCTGCTGCCGCCGCCACCGCCGGGGGAAGTGGCAGCAGCGGCGGTGGCCTCGAGGCGCCCCTTCGGCGTTGCAGCAGCGGCAGCGGCGGCAAGTCCGCCGCTGCCGACGGCGCCGAATTTATGGAGGGGATGGAGTTTGTGTTCCCGCTGGCGTCGGCGGCGAATGCCGTACCAGTGCGCTCCGCCAGCGGCCTGGCCGGCGGCGGCGCCGCGTACGGTGACTCATCAATGCCAGGCACACCGCAGCCGGTGGCCTGGGTGGGCATGGAGGATGACGTGGCGGCGGCGCCGCTGGCGCTGCCACCGGTCATCCTGGCGGGGCCGCCGCCAAGCGCGGATGCGGCGACCACTGGGTGCCTGGGCCCCCGAGATGTCGAACCGTTTAACATGTGGGACGTGGTAAGGCGATGCCCTGGTGCGGATATGTCCATGCGGACTAGTGTGGGGACATGGTGGTGAGCTGGTGAAGTGATGATGTACGGGTTCTGGGGAGGAAGGTTGGATGGTAGGGTGATGATGGAGTCGGGGGTGGGCGGGGTGAGTGAGATTCCTTTGGCCATGCTACACACAGAGTGTGGCGAGAGGGCGCAGGAGGAGGAGGCGGCGGCGGCGGGGGAGGACCCCGGCCTGCGGTCTCTGTGCTCCTCTCTCTCTCTCTCTCTCTCTCTCTCTCTCTCTCGCGCGCGCGCGCGCGCGCACGCACGCGAACTGCTCCCCCAGGAGGTCTTGCAACGATGACCTTGATGGCCGTTAACACCTAACGGCGGGGCCACTATCCATTCGCTTCTTAAGGAGACACGACCATCCACCCTGTCATCCGCCCCGTGCTGTGCCGCGGGTTATCAATACTATTTGCTAACGTAGTTTTTGTTACCCCGCTGTGCAGGGGAGCTACGGCGGCAACCTGCGGAAGGAGCCTCCAGCCGTTGTGGAGCCTCCAGCTGCGGAGCCATCTGGGGCCGCCCCCGGCCGCCCCTTCTCATTAAAGCTCTGTAACCCCAAGGGCGACCCGACGCTGTGGGACCTGTACGATGACAAGGAGATCAACGTTGAGCACCACAGGTCAGTGCCATCATCCGCGGCCGAATACGAAGTGAGGCCATGAGGAAGCGTACGGAGACACACACACACACACACAAACACCCGGGGAGCTTTTTTTACTCCATATTTGGCCCCTTTCGCCCGCTGACACGTTGCCTGCCTTTGTGGGGCTGTGGTAGACGGCCGTAGAGTACGGCATCGTACGGTAATCCCCGTAACTGAATACCGCCACCCATTACTATTACCACAAACTACCACTGCTATTCTTCTTCCTGCTCACGTGAACCGCGCCCAGGGAGTTCCTTCTGTTCTTCAACGACCCGCCAACCGCCACCACAACCGCCACCGGCACCTGCGCAACCCCGGAGGCCGCACGTTCCGGGGGGAGGGTCTTGTACGACCCCGAGCTGCTGGACAGTCCCTCTGAGCACCCCTCTCTGCGGGATCAGCGCCGGAGGGCGGCAGCGGGGCCGCAGCCGGTCAGCCTGGACGCGTGCATGACCACTTTCCTACAGCCGGAAAGACTGGCGGAGAGCGATGCATGGTGGGCGTTTGTCCGTCTGTCTGTCTATCTGTCTGTTTATCTGTCTACGTGCCTATCTGGCACTCTGGCTTGGTGGGAGTTGGGAGTTTGGGAAGTTTTGCGGAGGAGGGAGGGTGTTCATCGCAAATGATCTGCATCTCCTCCTCCACCTCCTCCTCCTCCTCCTTCGGCTGTTCCTTCGGCTATTCCGGCTTTCCTGTCTGCTTCGAAACCGCTCAAATACCTCTCCGTCTCCGTCTTGTCACGTCTGCTGCTGCTGATGCTGCTGGTTGCGATGGTGGTCGTGGTGGTGCTGCTGCCGCTTCCTCCCTGTACAGGTACTGTCCCCGCTGCAAGTCCCACGTGTGCGCCGACAAGAAGTTGGACCTCTGGAGCCTGCCGGAGGTGCTGGTGGTGCACCTGAAGAGGTTCAGCTACACACGGTATGACGGGCTGACCGGGGTGTGGTAGGGTGAGGGGAGGGGAGGGGGGGGGAAAGGGTGCATCGGCAAAAGGTTGAATCTGGGGAGTGGTGAGTAGTTGGGCAGGTGGAAGGGTTGGGTGCTGCCCTACAGCGGAGGGGGTCAGGTTGGTGTGTGTGGGGGGGGGGCCTGGGGGAGAGAGGGCGAGAGAGGTGCAGTTACGGGGGAAATGGAGTATAACCCGCCTGCCTAAGCTGTATATCCGTATGTCTGTCCGGTGGCGTTTGTGCCTCATCCACACACACACACACACCCCGTCCTCTCCCGCATCCTATTGGCCCAGTACCACCTAGGGGTGATTCACCACCCCTCGAAAACCACACAGCCGGGAAACCCCTCCAACCCCCCTCCAACCCCCCACAACATCCCCAATCACTCTTCCTAACTGCCCCTAACTCCGTTTCCATATTGTACTATTGTCGCTCAGCGTATTGTTGTTATTGTTATAATTTTTTCTATTATTGTTATTTACTTTCTGGTCCGCAACCGTAGTTACTCTCGGAACAAGCTGGACACGCCCGTGGACTTCCCGCTGCACGGCTTGGATCTGGGGCCTTATGTGCTGCGGCCCCAGAGCGTACCCCCCGTCTATGACCTCTTTGCGGTGTCCAACCACTACGGCTCCATGGGCGGCGGACACTACACCGCATACGCCAAACTGCCCTCACCGCCGCAAGACGCGCAGACACAGGAGGCAGCGACGCATTCGGGGGACAGGTACGTACGTACATACGTATGCACATACGCACATACGCGGTCTTCGGTGTCCTGGTGTCGGGGCTTCCGTCAACAAACGCACCATCAGCAAGCGCACTCACGCACTCACGCACTCACTCTACACTCCTACACTGCCCCGTTTTCCCACAAACGCATCTGAATACGTCACGTCAGCTTGCCAAGGACTTAACGAAGTCGTTGTTACGCGTGTACGTTGGCACCCTCCCCAGTGCCCGCCCGCGGGTCATCAGATCATCAAAAACCCTAACACCACCCGCCACCCGCCATGCAGGTGGTACTGCTTTGATGACAGCCGGGTGTCCTCCGTGGACCCCGAGGGGGTGCGCTCCCCGGCGGCCTATGTGCTGTTCTACCGCCGCCGGGCAGAGGCCTCCGCTGACCCCCGCGAGCTGGGGGACCTCCTCGAGCAGCTCAGACAGCAGCGCACAGAGCTGCAGCAACAAGCAGCGGCCGCGGCGGCGGCGGTGCGTGTCGGGGGTTCATGTGGGGGGTGGAGAGCTGCGTGATGGGAGAGCTGGGGCTGGGAGCGGGGTTGGACAGAATTGTACAGGTGGAGGGTGTCTAGGGTTATATAGGGGTGGGGCTGGATTTGGGGGTTTGGGGTTGATGAGCCCTCGAGGGGAGAGCGGCCTAGTATAGCCCTGTGTGGGGTGTGGGACAGATGTACCCTGAGCCAGCTGGGAAAATGGTGTGGTCGTCCGAGCTGCCGGTGCGGAAGACCATCATCACAACGTTCACTGCCCCCGCTTCACCGCGCCTTACCTCTTACTGCTACTGCTGATGCTGCGCTGCTTGTCGCTCGTACCACTGCCTGCACCGCCCCTCCTCCTCCAGTCCGATGCTGGTCCCGCAGCAGGAGCAGCAGCAGCGGCCCCTGGTGAGGGCGAGGGCGAGGGTGAGGGCGAGGGCGGCAGTCCCGGATCGGGAAGTGACCGGCAGCCCCAACACGACCAGGACCAGGACCAGGACCAGGGCAGCAGCAGAGCCGCCGTGGCAGCCTCCGCGCGCCGTGGCGGGGGGCTGGGCACCGGCGCAGCGGCTGCGCAGGCGGCCTGCGGCGTTAGCGGCGGTGGGGACGGCGGCGACGCCGAGGTGGTGGAGGTGGAGGTAGAGGGACGCAGCACGGCGCCGTTCAGCCTGGGAGCTCCCGTGTTGCGTGACAGCCGCGGTGATGGCGGTGATGGCGCCCGCGTCGGTAGCTCGGACTTGTATGGTGGAGTCGATGGCGCCCCGATGGTGGGGCCCCCAAGTCCTACGCCCATGCACGTCGGCAACACGTACGGCGGTGGCGGCGAGGGCACCACTTTGGCGGGCCGGCCTAGTAACTTGTACGACGAGCCGCAGGCGTACGGAGGTTACGGGTACGATGCGGGCGACTATGCGGCATTTGCGTTGGACGACGGCGGCGCGGGGTGCAATTCCTTTGGTCAACATCACCAAGATTATCACCAGCTGCGGCGGGGTGATGCGGCGCTACTGCAGCCACCCGGCTCCCCCGCAGAACCCGACTTGGACTTCAACAACGGCGACCTAGCGGGGCTATACCAGGAAGTGGATGCCATGGACGTGGTGCGTGACCGGCTGTCGGTGAGTGGAGGGGCCGGGGGTTGTGATGCGTCGCGCCGGGGGCTTGTTGGGTTGCAGGAGTGCGGATGGGGGGTTGGGGTTTGCTTGAGATTTTACGCAAGCAGCTGCCTTTTGGGGTCGATTTTCGTTGCGCTGACTGGGGCCGCCTGCTGTTGAAAAATGAAATTAGTGGGTTTTACCTTGGAATGGCGCCGCATGGTGTCAATCATTTCCCTTGGCTGCTCGGGCCCCCGGTCGCCTGTATCCATCCATCCAGGGTTCGGATGCGGGCAGCGCCGGCGGCAATGATCTGGACCTGGATGCAGACGAGGAGATTGATGCGTTTCGCGAGATTGGGTTCGGCGGGCTGCAGGGCATGCGCAGCGGAAAGGGTGGTGGGCCGCGCGGTGGTGGGCTGACTCTCATGGCCACCTCCCCGCCTCACTGATGTGCAGGAGACGGCGCATGTCGGGGTTGGCGGGTAGAGGAGTGACGTGGGATGGCGGGATGGCGTGGGGCGCGTGTTTGTTGTTATGTGACGGTGTTGTACTCGTGAGGGGGGGGGGCCTAGGACCTGACGACGGTTTGTACCTCAGGATGAGGGCGCGCGTAGAGCGGTTCGTTATTAGGACGGCGCGTGTTCCATAGGTAGGGCAGAGAGGACGTGTGTGTGTATGCGTGTGTGAGAGAGAGAGAGAGACTTGAGTTTTGAAAGGACTTCAGGGGAGAGGTAGGAGGGCAGCAGTGTACGGGCTGATGCTCCTGGTGGCGTGATGCACAGCGTGCTTTATGCTTTATGGCACAGCCCGCGGGTTGCTATGGTGTCCCTCTTGCGGTGCGGTCCTGTGCTTGAGGTGCAGGGCGCCTGGAGGGCTAATCATGAAGGGAGTGAGGGTAAGCGGGCAGGATGGAGAGGTTGTGGCGATTGCGTGTTTTGGGTGGGTTGGGGTTGGGGCGATGGCGGCACGCATGTACAGAGGGCTGTTATCGGAATATAAGGTAGACGGATAGGTCGGGAGGTGCCCCTCGGCCGCCTCCTCGTCCTCGTCTAGTTAGTCAGGTCGTTCAGGAGCGCACTGCCTCGAGGTAAAGGGATGTTTGAGCACAGCAAAAGAAGTGGCCCCTGTGCTTCGCAACACCGCCCACTGTTGGACCTTTCGAAGTGGCGTCCGGAGGTGGGAAAACAGATACCCCTGCACTGCCAGAATCGCTGCAGCCAAGGGCGGCTGGTAATATAACTAACGTTTTGATAGAGCATCATTTTATAATGAATAGTGGTAGAGTATTGCTTAACACGCCGTGGGAAGCAGCTGATTTCTGGTTGTGGTGCAGCAAGAAGCTACTGAACTGCGGCGACACCGTGCACAGCGACTTTTACAGGCGTTTCTAGAGCATTTGAATATAATATTTTGTGGTCATATATAGGCTCATGCCTATCGAAAGTTATTTCAGATTGGCTGGCCCAAGCTATGTAAGGCGCACCCGGTTACATGAAAAGCGATTTTAGTGTACAAGCTTCCCGCAGCAAGGTGGGGAAAAAGGATCAACTTCAATCACCATGTAAGGGAAAAATTGTAACCCCACAATGTTTACAATTTATAAAAAAAATCGTCACCAGGGTTTCGCACGTGGTTCCCCACCGTACTACTGATCTGGCCCAACATAACTTATGTGCTCATTGTTAATGGGATGGGCTGCGTTCAACATGATATGAACGATCCATGAACAATGAGAGACATGTGGAATTCTATTCTTCTGAATAGATAACACTGAATATAACCACCAAGCAATAATCTATAATCTATTAGCCTGTAATCTATACCTATATTAGCCTGTAATGTATTAGCGAACAAACATCACCCACAAATGTTGCAAAATTGGGCAACGATATTTTGGGAGAAACGAGTTAGCGGGGTACTCGATACACCGTTTCCTCGTTTTTCTCCCGCATAGAGTAAACAGAATGAACATGCACTCAGCATGACGGTGATCGTAGTCATGTTGCCCTTCAAACGGATGCATGCAGGATCCAAGAGTCGTGCAACATGCACCATGCAATAAAACGCGGAGGTTGTCCTTTAATCTAGGCCAGCAGAAATCTATGCATAATAGATTTCTGAAATTACACATAGGTTCCTGCCGGCCGCGGCCTAATTCCATCCTTGGTGAGCGCTCTGCGACGTGTCCTCAAGTTCTCAGAGCCTGCTGTCATTCTAAGCCCAGAATATATATATAGGTCCTTCTGAAGGCCTATTCGCCTATATTTCTGGGCGAAGCGTTGCAGAAGTAGGACCGATTCGTGAAACTCCCTAATTCTAAAAAATGGGCTACGGTGGCTATGTCTCGGCCAAGCTTCCGCCACCGAAGCCGAGCGAGGTTGAGGCAGCTGTGCAGGTTTGTTGAGTGGTGTGTGGAACGATGGAGTTTTGGTGTTCCTTGCTGGGTCTCTGGGACTTGACGTTCATGCCTTGAACCAGAGCACAATAATAGCTTGGCTTGCATGTCTTGCGCAAATCCATTACTTGGACCTGCATGGCGTTGGCCGTTGGGCTTGCAGGCCGTGAAATCCATGGAGGCTGTTGAGATGATCCATAAGCTTGTATATAATTGTGCTGTCCAGCCCAAGGAGGATAAATTCCGCAAGGTCCGCCTAGCAAACCCTAAAGTCAAGGCCGTCCTTAGTGATACACAAGGAGCCGTGGAAGCGCTCACAGCGCTGGGTTGGTCGCTGGAGGAGGCCGATGGGGAGCCTGTCCTGGTGGTGCCGGCCGGCAAATTCATGACTATGCAGCAGGTACGTCGCGGGCATGTACATCGCTCAAACCCGCAAACCCACTTCCTAAATGTGGTGTGAAAGCCAACCCTACACTGCCCACAAGTATCTGATGACACATGAGAAGATTCGCAGGCCCTCTGACGTTCTCGTAATGTGCGTCGTATTTGTTGTTTTTGCTTAGGTGCGCGTGGTAGAGGCGGCGCGGGATAAACTGGCCAAGGACCTCAAGGACAGCCACCGTCATAACAACAACTCCAGTCTGCTGGCATAAACTAGGCTCGTGAACGTGCATCTGTATGTGGGCCAGATCCAGGTTACGACCCCGTGCCGGGCCCCTTGCATTCCTGAACTCCAAAGCCCTTGTCGTAAGGAAATGGCTCAACCCATTTACATTTTTACTGCTCCGTCGGGCAGTTGGCTTCCCTCCTCCTCTGCGGGAGTTGTGTGCCTGCCTGCCCAAGGACACCGGCTTGTGCTGAAGCGAGCTGAATGGAAAAGAATGGCAGGGGCAATGGCCGCCTTGGAGCAGGTGGTTAGGGGTGATTGTGCACTCGTGAGGAGGTGGTTTCTGCTTGGTGCGCCAACTCTTCTTGATGTATGCAGGTGACACATCCGTGCATTTCGTGCTTCGCGCTCTTGCCGCATTATTAGTGCGCATGATGCTGTGTCAAACCCTAAGCTTAATAGCTATTGCCAAAATTCGCTTTAATTTCTTCTTGCACATCCATTGCCTTTGGTTGGAATCACTTGTAGTAATGATATGCAGCGGAGGGTCTAGTGGAGTGAAGGTGTGACGGCAGCGGCTGAGAGGACCGCGGCCCCTTGCACATCGGCTGCCTGGTGTTTATTAATTTACACGCGTATTCTTTTACAAAAGTTTATCAGTGCGGTAAGGGGGGATGCAGGTAGCCTTCTGGTCTGGAGGTCGAATGACTTCGTGATATGGAGGAGAGGAGCGTGTGTGTGACAACAGGGTAAGGAGTATGGAGTGAATGTTTATTGGTAGCGTTAGCCAGCTAAGAGCGTCCTCGTCCAACATCGAGACATATTTTGTACGACCAAACGGCGTGTGGAGAAGTACGGAGAGCTTTGTGTGATCTTGGGCTCGGGTGTAGGCGAATACAGGACACCGGGTTGCCAGGCTTTTGTGAAAATCTGTGCGCGTCGAAAGGATAATTGCCTACTGGTTGGACATACACTAATTTAGCTTTGGCTAATTTACAATTTCTTTGTAATACGTGATCACGTGTCCACCCGGCAATCCACTAACCATCCACGCCATCAAGTAGTAAACAATCCAGATATATCGCTGGGCTATTTGGCCAAGCGCCTTGTGCATCTTGTGCCAATTAATGCATAGAGCCACTAAGACCCTAAACGAATTAAACCATAGCCAGGACAGCCAAATGGGCGGCGTGTAATACCAGAGAACCCAGCACGAGAAATGCTCAAACAGCATTCCAAAACTTGGTGTCGTTATGCCAGCAGTGTCAACAATATGGAGCAGCTGCAACAACGATCGTATTGAGACGCGCAGTCACAAGCTTCCAGTTCTCTCTTTACGACGAATTCCGCGAGTATACCGTAACTTCCGTCCTCCGACCGTACAATCAGTAGAATCGTCCGATACGACAGTATCAGCTGGTGTTGCTGCAAACTCTTGCAATAGATCAGGCGGCCTGCGGATCGCTCTCTCGCCAACATATTCAGGTTTAAATCCGCGTAGCCGACGAAGATGCACCAAAAAAGCTTAGCAGGACAGGTCGTATCGGAGTAACGCCGCTCGGTTCCGGCTCCTCACCAGGAGATGATGTTCCGCTCCCCCCAGAAGGCCCCTGTCTTGAAGTCCTGAGGGCTGCGCAGCGCTAACCACACCGCGGTATCGGCTCCGTCGGCGGCACTCTTGGTACCCGACTACTTGCACAGCGTTTGTATGCGTGTGTTTTCATGACGTGGAAGAGGAGTAGGAAAGGATAGAAGAAACCCGCATTGGGAAGGGGAAGGCGTAACGCCGCCAGCGGCGATGAGGGGGATGTCCGGATCGGTGATGGGGAAAAAGGCGAAGGAGGCCACAGGAGCAACACAGCGGGATGTGACAACATTTGGCTAAATGATAAGATCACGGTACAAAAAAATGAAGCGGTGGACGCGGGATATGGACGATGCTCGACGGGACGGTTGCTGGTTTCTACGATCACCACAAATGTGATTACATTACCAGGTGGGGCCTCACTAAAGGGAGCCCTAGGCAAAGAAAGCCATGCAAGGTCCACAGGCCAGCCGACGGGCCGAAGAAACCTACAACGGGACTGCTACGGTGTGCATATGGGCTATCCCGTCACTCAAGTATTATGTGCCTTCATCACCCAGTACGTCCCCACCCCCCACTGTGTGAAACCCCTGCCCAGCCGCGGTCCCCAGCTGACACCAATTCCAGAGAGCACCCACCTGACTAGACATGTCAGTACGGCACCATCTGAGGTAAAAAGGTATGACAGGCGGGCAGGGAGGCCGGACGGCCGATCAGGCGCAAGGTGAGGCAAACATGGCAATTTTTCCAGCTGAAGATAGTTAGTTGTTCTGAACTGTTTCTGAGGGCTTTTCTCTTTCCCAGGTCTGTGCTCCCCCAGTCGCCATCCTCTCCCCCCCTTCCGGAGACCCTTACCCGGGGCACATGGCGTTCACCATGACTCCCTTGTCCCGCAATTGATCCGCCAGCTGAGCCGTCCACAATGACAACATCAGCTTAGACGTGCCTGGCCGGTTGCAGGTCAGATGGATGGGCGCGTGTTGGGGGGTGGGGGGGAGGGAGGAGGGAGGGGAGGTAGATCAAACAGGCGACAAGAGAACCCGGGCCGGCTGGCTAGCATGCTCACACTGTGAGCCGAGGCGCAGCCGTTACAAACCAACTGTTGCAAACAGTTTCCAAAATCTGCTATAAAACTATCTATCTATCCTGACGACTGAAGCTGAGAAAGGGTTTCGCAGTCGGGAAACCAAGTAGAAGTTGGTGAGCAGACCGTACAGCATATGCTGCGCACCTACCGTACATTGAGTTGGGCCAGCCGGCCGCGGCGTGGTTTCCAGCCCGGATGGCGTCCACGAACTCCTGTCCCAGTGTTTGGAGCTCGTACGGCGTCTTGGCGGAGGTGAGGCGGCCCAGCAGCTGGGGGGACTTGACAATGGATCGCAGACCGGCCCTGAAGCGGAAGCACGGAGGAAGCAAGAACTGAAATCGAAGTCTAGGGAGGCCGGGATGTGTGGTGGTGGGTTAGACGATTTCCAGTTTCCCACACACAACTCACCACAACCCCTGTAATTCGCACTTGCCTGGACGACACATTGACGATGCGGGACGGACCTCTGAGCAGCGGAACCAGCTTGTCGGTCAGGGCTCGAGTGCCCAGGAAATTAATGCCCTTCATTGATGCCCGCATTAGCATTTGTGCCCGGCGGTTGGTTGTGGGGAGCAGTTGGGAGGCAGTTCAGTTGCCGGCGGCAGTTGGTGTGACGGTGTGGCAGCTGGACGCAGGCAGTCGAGTCACGAAGGGGTGCATTCTTACATTTGTAGAGGCACTTCTAAGACTGATCCACGCCCTGACCAGACAGACAGACAGACAGACAGACAGACAGACAGCCGTTGGCCCAACATAATCCAACGGCGCCTGCTCGCCCTTCTCACCTTCCCTCCCTGGACTAGGAATATCATAACCGTCAGCCACCCCCACCCACCCACCCACACCACCCACCAGGGTGACCTGGGCCTCGTCCGCACCGAAGATGTTGCCCTTGTAAGCAAAACCTGACACCAGGCGGGGTGCGGGTGGATGAGGCGCAGTCGAGCGGTTCGAGCGAAGTTAAGTAAGAAGTTATCCTTTACACCCGACATCGCAGCTATCTGTACATCCCGTTACATCCCCATTACGGGGCCAGTTGACCAATCCGTCCTGCACAATCCGTCTATACACACACATGCTTCCACGGATATACACACGGGTCGCCATCCTCGACACTTCATGTCCGCGCCATAAGACACGCAATATAAAACACACACACACACACACACACACACACACACACACACACACACACGCGCGCACACGCACGGTGTTGGCTACTTCGGAGAAGAAATCTTGGAAAGAAAAAGCCCACTGTAGAGACTTCCCGCGGACCTGCATTATTGACTAAGATGGTTAGGCCACCCAGATCGCTCCGAAGCCACTCCACAAAGCGGTCAACGGAGGCCGGGTCGGAGATGTCCAGCTGGTGCAGCAGCACTCGGGAAGAGGGGGCTGCGGGGGGGGAAGGGGAGAAAGAAACACAGGAGCCGAGGCAGGTAAGAGGGACACGGCACGGCGTGGGGGTATGGTGCGGCACGTGCGCCGCACATCAGCGAGATTCGAGGCTAGGTGGTGCACGGACCGAACCAGGGGGGGGGTGTCTCTGTCACGCGGTCCGCTGACGGTGCGGTGCCTTACCACAACCTGGACCGACGATTCGGAAAGCCCTGAAGGCTGCATGGTAGCTCCCGCCGTCTGGCCCCGGGCGCCCTTCGGGACCCCCGGCTTCCCAACAATACCTTGACCGCAACCCAGTACTCGGATAAGTCCCCCCCTGTTATCTAAATCTACATCCTCCTACCTACCTACCTACCTACCTACCTACTTACCTCGCCTTTTTTGTTCTCGCGCTGGGTGGATGCTATCACCCACTACCACCCACCTATCTCCTTGATCTTGGCCACGGCCTGCCGCCCAAGCTCCTCTGAAGTTCCGCACAGCCCGCGGCCACCACCACCGTAACCACACGAGCGTTATGTCATGCCGTACACGAAGATCCGTACAAGCAGGAGTACACGTGCAGGTGAGGAGTACAACACGTGCAAGATGTCATCGTGCACCAGGTGCCACGGGGCAAAGGGGAGGTAGGGGAAACACACGGACCATCCCACACCAGAGGGGGGAGCTGGAGAAGGAGGAAGCGAGTTGGGGGCTGCTAATGCGGGGTTATCGACCGACGGGAGGGGCTCACCCACATGGCAAGGAAGGTGTCAACCCTACCCCGCTGGCTTGCTGACAAGGCCTCCATCTAGGTACCGCTCCGAAACAAGGCTGCCCAAACCCTGCGACTGCCTGCTCTCCACTGCTACTGCTGCTGCTACTGCCGCTGTTGCTATTGCTGCCGCTGCTACTACGGCTGTTGCTAATGCCAACGCTGTTGCTAAGCTGTTGCTACTGCTACTGCTGCTGCTACTGCTGTTGCTATTGCTACCGCTGTTACTACGGCTGCTGCTACTGCTGCAGATTGGATACAGAGAGTTGATAAACTGCTTTCCTCAACGCAGTCAATCCTCTACTGCCCGTGTACAGAAGTCCTACTCATTCGTACTCCGGGCTTACCGTCGCGTGCCGTAACCACGGTGGTGATGCCTTGCTGCGTTCAGCTCGTTTGGGTTCAGGGGTGGGGAAAGGCGAATCGCGAACGAGTGTTCAGGGGTGGGCGCAAGTAGACAGGGTTGCAGAAAGGCGGGAGATGCGGGAGCACGGCGGGCGGGGTGGGTTTCGGGGCTTTGGCGTCCCACGCGTTCGAGCTCGAATTCCGCATTCGTGTAAGGCTGCTAAGGCTAGGCTTAAGCAAGGCGTGCAAAGCATGCTTGCTGCACCGACACCTAACAAGACACGCCTGCCTTCCGATGCCGATGCAAATTTGAGCAGGCAACTTAGCTGGGAGCTAAGCTGGGTTTTGATTTAAACAAAGTAATTCCCCCGGGGGTTGCGGCCTAGCGGCACCACAGCGCCCCGCGCAAGGCCACAAGGCAGTAGCAGGTGGCGAGGTCAGCGCAGCAGTAACACACAGAGCGCATATCCGATTGGGAGTTTCAATTACTGCCACCTACTGCCACCTAGTGCAACACCTCTAATGAATGAAATGGCGGGGGGCAACCCGGGGAATACCACAGAACGCACGTGCTGGGCTGGGTACCGGAAGCTGCTGCTGCTGCAATAGGAACTGCAGACCAGCAAGAGTCGCAAGAACGGCAGTCCCCAATTTTCGTTTTTGTATAGAGACGGGATCGACGGGCCACGGATCCTCGTCCGGTGTTCCAGGCGATCCGGAATGGCCGATCGTCCAGGAGGCCGCAACCCACGACCCCACCCAGCCCCACGGCCTCGTTCTGAACCCCCCTGCTCCTTTTTGGTCCCCTTGGGTTTTTCCAATAGCACACGCCTCAAGTCCCGCCCAGACCTCTGCAAAGATCCTGGCGATTTCGAAGCCGATGCCCTTGTTGCTTCCCGTTACTACAGCCACCGTGTTCTCATCCCACCACTTGTCGGTTGTGTACGCCATGGGTGCGCCTCCTGAGCGAAGCCCTGATAAAACACTACCCAGCCTGCATCGGGAGCAAAATGTTGAAGTTCATCCCAGTTCGCCCAGCACCATGCGTGCTCTGCATTGATGTTTTCTAATGAGATTGTACGTGTGGTTTCCCTGCGAAGCGGTTTGCTTAAAGTGGTTCCGGGCGATCCTCATTCGGGGTGCTTATTCGCACGGCAGAGCTGAAAGGGCAAGTCGCGATGAAAGCTTGGAACTGTGGAGAAACGGTCATTACCTTGTGAAGAAGGCGCGTGGCACCACTGGAGCTCGTCCTTGGAAGGCTGTCAGGCGAGATGTTGTCGAAGCACGCAAGCGCTGCATGAGCAAAATTACCAACAGGCAGATTTACTTTCTTCTTTTCAGGTTGGGACTCCTGTTCAGGTTAGGACATACTGTTACTGGTAATGACTGCGCAATGCAACATACCTGTCGGGAAACAGGATGCACTTTTCCAACGTGTCTCCATGCAGTCGTCCGAAGTGTTCAGGTTGACCTTCCTGCCTGTTAGCATGTAAAGCTATAGCGACTGCGCTTCCCGCTGGTGTTCTGCGACGGATTAGTGGGTTTCGCGTCGTGGACAATTAAGGTCTGTAGACCTGATAAAGGCCATGGCGCAGTATGACTTCACAGCAACCGTAGCACAGCTGGCTCAGAGGGATGCAAAGTGGTCCTAATCCTCTAATCCAGGGGGTGGGTACCGGTCAGCAATCCTCTAATCTCAACAGGGGTGGACCACTTCTAATTCCTAATCCAGAGTGGTGGTCTAATCCATATCCTAGGGGCGGGGTTCTAATCCTAATCCTGTGGCCGGGTCCCAATCCAATCCGGGGGGGGGCACTCCTAATCCTGGGGCCGGACCGTAGCACAGCTGGCTAACCTGGCGCCATGCTTACACATGGTATATGAATGTCGGTCTACCGATGCTCGCAATAAGCGCGTCAATCAGGATGATTCTATCGGGCTCCGGAGGAACCCTCCTCCGCCATGCAGCGTTTCGCGAAGCGCGCACCCCGTTAGTAACGCTCACAGCATATCAGTTCAAGCATAGCGATTTCTTGCGACCCTTACATCGACAGCCGACCACAGGAACCGCCAGGTCTCCGGTTTGGCAGGGCGTTCTCCTCACAGGCGACCAAGGCCACCTGCTGAAAGTCCTCCGCTGCGGTGTTCCTCCGCTCCACAATTTCATTTGCGATGCTAATATGCCTATATGCGATATGATGACGGGCGCTAGCCATAAGCCCCACCCCTGTACAATAGCCGCCACTTGCCCCGCACGCTCGCGTGGGAGGCTGCGAAGATCAGACTATTCCGCCCCATCTAGACTTCTTCCGCCTGGTCTGGTCCAGACCTGAACATGCATCAAGGACTACTTCACAGCGACACCCCCACTGATAAAACTAGAGAGACGACACACAGCACTGAGATTGGTCAAAGTCATGCGATCCTTGAAGTCCCTCGAACCGGACTGGCACCACCAACCGGCATCTCACCGAGCTTCCGCTGTAACTAACAGCTGTGTGCTTGGACCCTCTTACGAATATGTCACCATAACTTCATACATCGTATCTTTCGGCACAGCATCGCAACCTGCACGGACACATCCTTTTTAGGTGCGCACGCCCCAGCTGAACCCCACCCACCACGTCTCGGACAGCTCCACCGGCCCACATGCCTGCAACTAACTAGGGCCGCCCAACCCAAACCCAAACAGGCGCCATGCCAGAAGGCGGCAGGGACAAGCTACTGCCCAGTGGGACTCCCATGTGATGATAAGCTCCGACATCTGTACGAAACAGCGACCCGAAGCTGCTTCAGTCTGGAAAATGGGTGTCCAACGCGTCTGACAGAGAGATATAAAGCCGGGCCAAGCGGCCAGGTGCGACCCTGCTCAGGTCATCAGAAAGTCGGCCCTTCATAGCTGCTGGGACCTCCCTTGGCGCACGGCCCTGGAATTCGCAATTCGTCGCCCTGATTCCCGCCGCTGCACCCAATGCAACGCCACAGAAGCTGATGCACTAACGCCCGCTCCATGGCAATGCCTCCTGCCGGAATGATGTGCAGCATCGCGGCGCACAGATGGCGCCCGTGCTCGGCCACTGTTTTGGGTAATTCCACGCGAGTGCTTTTCCAGTATGAAAGGCAGGCAAAGGCCATCGGCAAAAGCTGGCTGGGGTCCACAACAGGCACAAGAGGCACGCTCCGGATGACCCACTTGCGGGAAGACCCACATCGAGAGTTTTTGCTAAGTTGCGACGCCATGAAAATGTCGGTCCAATGCTGCTGGTACATACTAATTGCAGCTGACCTAGAGCACAAGAGCGGTTGCACCGACATATAAACCCTGCGGCCCTAGCCTCGAACAACTGCCGCATAATTTTGCCACGGCCCAGCTGATGCCCTTCCGTCGCCAGGCCTAGCCAGCTCAAGCCGCGGCCACTTTCGAGCTGACGCATCGCCCCTCACTCCTCTCACTGCAGATGCAGATCTCAGATGAGTAGCCAGAACCGCAGGCCAAATCCCATGCAAATGTCTATCCGCTGCAGGGCGACGGAAGAATGATCCATCGATGATGCGCCATCGCAGCCAAAAGTAGCCTTCAGGATAGCAGCTCAACACGACCGGCGCCATTCTGGCGAGTGCGTGCAAAACTTTCGCTGCAGCTCCAGGTCTAGCGGGCTGCTGCGCATAAGTAATAGGCTGATTACAGCAAAGCGCTGTCATTACGGCCCTGTCCAAAGAGCGTGCGCGCCAAACAACAAGAACATGACGCCGCCAAAGATCTGTCGCAGCAGTGCAAGTGAGCACACAGGGAAATGTCAGAACGGAGTGTCAGTTATTAAACGGCCTCCACGCCAAGTCCTAGCTGGGGCTAGGCCTGGGGCCAAGCCAAAAGCAAGACAGCTTCACCTAGGTCTCCATCCAACCCATTCCCGCAATCCTCCCTGTCGGTAAGGTAAGACCGACAGGAGGGTACTGGATACAGGTGCTGTTAACCCAGGTATGCACACTCCTGTATTGCCGACAGTAACTAGAAGTAAGAAGTTGGCAGCAAACCGTAACAGCATGTAGTGTGATCCGCCACAGCCAAAGCCCAGCCGAGCCCATCCCCGCATGCGCTTATGAAGCACGCCCACCACCATGCTGCACCTCACCGCGACTGTGTGCTCGTTAATGTGGGTAGCTAGGTGGCGCCCGCCGATCACGGCGGCGCCCGTACACGCACTGTGTCCTAGGATACCGCCGATGGTAACTCCTACCACGTCTTCCGAGGCCGCCAGCCTGAACAAATTCGCAGAATGATGTGGTACGGAAACCCCGTGGCGGGAAGGGCATTTCAAGCAAGGTCATGTATGGGTGGAGGCCGCTCATGGTACCCCCAGAACGGAGGGTCGGGGTTGGGGAAACCGAGCGGACCGGCAGTTGCGCGGCTGCAAAATTGCTCCTGCAAACCCCACTCCGTCAAGGAATGCTCTTATCTGAATCAATATCTTTGAATTACGGCACATTATAAGCTGCCCTCTGAGGTCACCGTGGCGGACTCACCCGATCGTGGCTATTTGGCTGCGGTCGCCCCACTCCGCAAGAAACGTAAGCGTGAACGATTTCAAGAAGATCTGGGAAAAGAGCATTCCTAGCAACGCAACCATGATGTTAGTCCTCCGTTTCTCCATGTCCTTCATGTCCTTCCCTGCGCTCTTGCTCTTGTTCATATCGCTGAGCTCGTGCTCCACTTGCTCAAGCTCTGATTCTTCTCCCTGTATATACCAGGCTCTTTAAGAATGCCCATGCTTTCTTGCTTCGCACTGCGAAACCGAAGCGCACCTCATCCTTCTTGAAGAAGGCGTCATACAAAGTTTTAAGTCCGAAGAAGAAGAAGAGTGCTACTGCCGCATAATGAGTGTAAACTTTGGAGATCTGGAGCAAATAGTCAAGGAGCGTGTCAAGACACGCCTTGATTCCCGCCTCCAACAGCATTACGCACCAAATTTGGAGCTGCCCAACCCAAAGCGGCTGATAGCACCGTCATAGCAGCCAGGGCACCTATCGCACCGGCGAACACCTGCAAATAGCCCCCGGGGGAGGCAGGTTGTTGGGGACTCTGCTGGGCGTTAGGGCTGGGAAACGGCTTCTTTCATACCGTCATTCGCGGGTTGCGCATCGCCATAACCGCTGCGATGAAAAATGTCTTGTCCCCGATTTCAGAGGCCAAGATAACGCCAAAAGACTTGGCAAGACCAATAAGAAATCTGCTGTGCATCAGCGGCGCAAGCGCCGCGGGTAGTGTCGACATGTTGTTCTAGTTGTGTGAACGCAGTAAGAAACCAAGGACATGGGCCTCAAGGGCCAAGGTCGCCAACTTGAGCGACCGGAAGACGTGTCGTACCGTACTACGTCGCGCACTTATTTGTAGAACCCAACGAGAAGAAATTAGCCCCCAACCTGACCTATGAGCTTGTTGCTGTAAGATTACAATGACAACAGACATAACAAAGTTGGCATCGCCCCTGTAATGTCTGATGCCCGATATAAAATTGGTGCCTTTGTTGTTTGCCTTGAATTGTTTCCTGTCAACTAGCGCTATTAGGAGTGAATAGGTGTGCCGATGATGGCTCTGTGGCTAGTTGGTCGCCTGGTCTCGGGGCTCGGCGTCTCATCAAAGACAGCGGTGTTCTCTCTTACGCGTCAAGCCACCTGTGACGGGGCGACACCCATACCTCTGTTATGCCTAGCAGGGAGCACGTTGCAGCGCTGGCCAGATGGTCATGGTAAGCTCCTCCGGTACGGCCCGTCCCACAGCCGGGCCCCATGACTTCACCCCCACGCCCGTAGTCATCACACGTCCTTTCTCTCGCGGCCTGTGTACTCAATGCTGGCGCCTCTCCATGCTACTAAATTGCACGTTTAAGGAAACCCTGCCAACATATACAACTGCCGCCACTGCACTAAGTACCATCCTTCTGGTGCTGCAATACAAAACTGGCGAGGTTACGAATTCAACCACCCGACACCCGCTACCATACCCACGCACCGACATACTGCTCACCTAACCTCCATTATGCCTCCCGCATTCACGCATCCGAAACCAGATGGCCTCAGATGGACCCTCACACTCGCTCCCACAAATCCGTCGTCCTACACCAACACGGCCGCAGCTGCCCTTCCGGCTTTCGATCGAGCACCTGTCACCGCGCAGCCACACCTCAAGCTACCTGTATCTCTTGACGGGCGCTGCGGGCCGTGCAGCGGCCTCCATTCAGTCGCATGGAACGCAGCCTTCAGCACCAGCAATGGCAGTATGCCTGCAGCAGCAGCAGCAGTAGCAGCGCGAACACCAACAGCGGCAGCGGCGACCGATTCGTCGGCTTCAGCGTCGAGTGATGACTCGGGGGTGGCAGCAGGCGCCGGCAGCGGGCAGGACGTGGCAGCGCACAGGGAAGCGAAGCCGGATCTTGTAGAAAAGGTAAGATTGGGCGCGAGCACATGACTCTTGCTGGCCTGCTTGCCTGCCTGGCTGTCCAGCTGGCTATCTGGTTGCCTGCCTGCCTGGCTGGAGAACCTATGTGGCTTGGGTGATACACGAGCTCTGTGAACGTAATCAGCCTGTTGGCAGGTATGTAACAGGGAGTGCATATGCCGCGGACAGGTATGCAGTAATGGTATTCCGTGTATGTGCGGACTTGCCTCAACGGAGTTGGCTTTGGCAGTTAGCCTATTGCTCTTATCACGCCTGATCGCCTCGCGATTCAGCGCCCACTCTGCTCTTTGGGAGGTGCCATTCTCCCTGCCTGGCGTGCTTTGATGAACGGTGGGATCGCTGTACTTACTACATCTGCTCCCTGTGCGGCGCTGTTTCAGGCTTCAACCACTCCATTTCCATACAATCCATCCCGTACTGCTGTTTCTTTTGTTGCCAAGTTGCGCCGTGATCGGCCCGGCCCGGTCTAGCGCGACTGCGGTCCTGCCTGACCGATGTTGCCCCACCCGCCATGCGCTTGTGGTATGTCTTCTCTTGTTCGGCGGGTTGCTGCTGCAGTTCCTGTCTCTGGACGTGTGTAGCTCCGGGGTGCGGCGGCAAGCTGAACGACAGGAGGTGCTTCGGGAGTTTCAGCGGCACCCTGCAGACACGGGTTCGCCGTCGGTCATGGGTGAGTATGTGTGCGAGACAGAGAGACAGTGGGAGTGAGTGAATGGGTGAGTGAGTGAGTGAGCGCGGTAATGGGCAGCAATGAAGAATTTGGCGTTTTTTGGGGGTTGGTATCCGACTGAGATCACTCTCACGGCCGCGCTTTCCGCCCACCGCCTGTTAGAAAGGTCTGGAATTAAAAGTCTGGACCTTTCATCCTTAAAGAGTTCCCTCCGCTGCCAACTGTCAAACTGGAAATGGTATATGCCGCTCCCTCCTCGTAGTGGCGCTGTGGACTCATCGGGTGAGATCGTTGGTGCGCGTGTTCGATTCCGGCCGCAAGCAGTTGCCATCCATAAGGTAGGTTGGGCTATTGGTCCAGGTGATGGCTCCCCAACTTGGAACGGTGCCTAATAAGGGGTTTCTTGGCAGGTCCTGGTGCTGTTGGACTGGCTGAACATTCATGGAGAAATTTGCGGTGCATTTTGCGGCACGCCGTGCCACTTTCTTTCCTCTTTTCCCATGGCCCGTTCACTCCATAACTCGCTTTGTCACAGGCAGCTGGAGATGCTCGTCAACAGGCGCCGGCGCATGCTGACGTGGCTGCGCCGCACTGACTTCGAGTCGTATTCGTACACCATCTCCAAGCTTGGGCTACGGGACATCTACGTACCTGCGGTATGAGTTTTCATGACCCGCGCACCATCCAAGGAAGGGGAAAGGGCATCTACACACGTGGGAAAATTTGTAGTAAAATCGATGGCTGAGAGAGCTTCCGCAATTAGTTCGGCAGTGCCGAACAAATGGCGACACTACGAGTGGTTTGCAGTGTACATGCTGCTGTCGGGCCAAGTAGCTGGAGGACATGTTTGTGTACAGCGGGGCCAGTAGCAGGAGGCAGATTTCTGTTGTTACTGTAGAGAACCTACATGCACAGACACCGCACATTTCATCTAAATGCACTGTAGGTAGTGCTCCAAACGAGTGTAATAAATACGTCAAACCGCATCTACTTGTTCTTGTGCATGTATTTGACACCACTGTGACTGCGCTGCGGACATCTGGTGTCTGCGTGTTCGGTTCTGTGTCGGGTTAGGGCGGTGAGCATCGCTACCGGGAGGGCTTAACCGTCAACGACCCCGTGGACGACCAGATCAACCGCCTGCGCTTCAACTTCCACACCAAGTATCGTCAGGTCAGTTGATAGCCATACTGGTGAAGTCATTGCAGGGCTAGATGCTAATTGGGTACCGTAACGTGGCCGTCATGAGCCTTAACCATCTCCCTCGGTCAACCAGCCCAGAGGGCGATCACGGGGAGGCCGGAGGAATGGGGCTTGGCACGTCTTGTCTAGAGGCGGTTCTGCGCATGGCTTTGCTTCGGTGCTTGTAGCGGGTGCTGAGATGTGAATCTCGTGGCGAGAGAGGATACGGTGCTGAGGGATTGAGGGCGGTGCTGCCGATGGCTCTGGACCGCATCTCGTTTCTTCCCTTTCCTGACCGGGACTATCCCCCGCAGAGGCCCACTCCTCTCCGAACCTCCCCCTCACGCCTCACCCCGGTTACCCTCGGCTGCAGGGAAAGACCAGTATGTGGTACAGGCTGAGGCCGAAGCTGATCGCGGAGGACCCCGTGCTTCAGGCTGCGGACGCCGCTGCGGCGGTAGAGGATCGGCAGCAGCGGCAGCAGCGACGGGAGGTGGCGGCGCAGCAACGCATAGCGGCGGAGCGGGAACAGCAGCAGCAACAGCAGCAGCGAAAGTGATTTGGAAGTGTAGCATATGACGTGGCGTGGCGCGATGTGATGGGGCCGTGGGACCAGGGGAGACACTTGGTGGTGGAGGCTGCGGGGCGGTGTCAGGATGCAGGGCCTACTGAGCCCTTTTGCGCGTGCACAGGATCTATTGATTGGATGTTGGGAGAAAATAGATATGCGCGAATGTGTACACGGTAATGGTAGGTGAGGAGACCAGCTTGGAAAGTGGAGAGGGGGGAGGGGTGCTGGGAAGAAAATATGTTTTAATTGGTAGTAATTACGAACGTAGCGGCACGAGGAATCTTGTTATGTGAGAGGGTGTATGCTGCAACCCCATCCCACACCTCACGAGCCAAGGGGCGATAGGCCGCGCAGATTGGCGGTAGCTTCCAATGCCACCGGTGATGGTTTATCGGAGCATGGGCAGGAGGAGAGAGGCCTTAAACTAGGCCGAATGAGAGTTCCAGCCAACTGCTCGGAACACGATGAATTGGAGGCCTGACTAGGATACACAAACGGGCATTACTACTACGTGGAGGTGGCTAGAGTAGCACACAACAGCGCGTCACGTAAGCCAAACGTCGTGTCGCAGCTAGGAGCGAGAACATCACATAGCGTTATTGTGTCACAGACAGACAGACAGACGGACCAAAAGACAGACACACACACAGACAAAGACTTCGGACTGTTCCCGTATCACGGCTCAGTTAAATTAACACAATCGGACAGAAATTAACACAATCGGACAGGAAAGTAAAAGCTAAGCGAAACGTCATACGCATTATTTCTTCATTACTAAGTTGAAGTATCTATCGCACTTCCTCTCGGTCAACTTCCCACATGCCTCCGCCTGAAAATAACCCACCTCTGGGGCCGTCACAGTGCATTGCACCACATATCTCTTCTCTCGAGTCATGCAGCGCCAGGTATGATAAGGTGCACCACCCTTTTTGTTGTGCGTTGCCCAGCAGCATCATTCGTGATCTCAATGCGGGGCTGTGCCATGGTAATCCTCGAGCAGTGCCAGGTACTGCTCAATACCCAGGGACTGCTGGGCCGCGAATGCGAAATGTAGGGAGCGGGCGGGCGGTGCGTGCAGTGCAGATATTGGGCACCCCTCCCTGAGCTGCCGTCTGTGCGTGAATGCATGCCAGTTCGCTAAGAAAGGTGTCTCGCTGACCCCACCAGCACTGCACAACCATCATCCATTAGAGGGCCTTAATGGACGATAATTTATAAACCTATGTACGATTCACACCGAAACCCCCATCATACCCACTTATGGCATATGTACGAAAGGAGGCGACGATTTGGTTATGCATGCCCTTGCATGCCAGTCCGCCAATATGAAGCCCTTTGCCACGCATGCAGCTAGCCATAACACCACACTTGTTATTTATACCACAGCATCTGCTCACACGAACACCAGGGAGGGAAAAGGCCAGACAAATATTGGAGCTCAAAACTATGTCACAAATCGGTGTTGTCATTGTCCTTGCCGTTGTTGCGTCTGAGGCGGGCGCTGGTCCTTTTACCGGTCAACAACTTGTCAGCAGCGCCGCCGTGCCATGTGCTGGACATGACCCGAGCCGAGGGGTTGACGCAATCGGCTGCACTGGCAGCCGTGGACGCCCTGCCGCTGGCACCCAACGCCATCACGTCCGCCGCCAACTCCGCCGCAGTCGCGGCCGCTACTGCCGCAGCCGCGGCCTCCATTGCCGTGTCGCCAGCCGCAGCTACGATGTCAGGCCGACCGGGCGAAGCCCGGATGTCCGACTCGACATCCGCCGCCTTCGCGGCAGCAACCGTACGCTCGTCCGCAACCACTTGCTGTAGGGCAGCAGCGGGGTTCGCGCCGTTAAGCGCCTGGTGCGGTTGTTGCCGTCCGTTTTCGTGCCAACCGGCTGATAAGACACCCAAGACCGCTACGGACGACGCCGAGCCGCTCTTTCCAGCAACTGTACCAACATACCCATGGGTCACATTCACTGGAGTGGACGGTGCCGTAGCCGCGCCCTCCGCCGCCGCGGCGCTTGCGTGAACATGACGCCGGATGGCATCAATGTTTGGGGGTACTGGCGGCGCAGCCGCATCTGATGCCGCGCTAGCTTTGGCTGTGGCAGTAGCGTGAGGAACGCCATTGACGGTACCTGGCGCAGCGGTACCCGCCGCCGCCGCGGCGGCAGCAGCGGCAGCATTGGCAATGGCCAGGCCGCGTCGCATGGCCATGATCTCTGCGGCTGCCGCCGCGACGGTCGAGATGACGGCGATGGCAATGCCGGCGCCTTCTACATTATGGAGGACGCTGTGGGGCACATGAAGACCCACCTGTGCACAGAAACACAGCAGCAATTCACCAACACCCATGCAGTATACCTTATGAGCTTAGACGTCTACGCTTCCTGAGTTATGCCAAATGTACTCAATGTTGAGGTATGAACGGCACCTGGCCCCTGTGCGCGCTGGCCCAACTCCATCCGATCCTTCGTGCTGCAGCGGCAACCATGCGGACCCGCAAGCATTGCACACCGTCATCCACAACTTTAACCTTCTACCTGAAAGTGCTGGTGCATCAGGCCCACCACCACTACGATGTGCGCCAGGACATCTAGCACATCAAAAGTGAAGGCCACCAAGAAGCCCAAGAAGGCCGCCAGGTGGCCGTTGGCGCGTTCCTCAACCATGCGCTCGTAGTCCTGTAATGTAAGAACAGAATAACAAGCTTAAACCGCATGAAGCTTATCAGTTACAGTTACACAGCTACGGTTACACAGTGTCCGCACAGGTGCGGGGGGATTCCGTCAAACCCGGTGGGCCCGCCATGGACCGTTCATAAAAAATATTGCTACGGTGTCGGGGGCGACTGTCGAAGCTTATCAGATGATACATGAAGCTTAATCGATGTTACAAAGCTTAGAAGCATAAGACAGTTAAGACACCTGATGCGCTAGGTGCGCCACGAAGAGCGCTCCAATGGCGGGAAGCGCCACCATGGCTCCCCGGCCCACACGAGCCAGCAGCTGCGGGGTCAGGAACCGCCGACCCAGACGGCTGCCCAGCAGCTTCTGGATGGCTGCGTCCAGCATCGACAATCCGCCGCGGGAGCCGGCGCCGTGTGCCACAGCTGCACCAGCGCCGTGCGCCGCTGCCGCGCTGGCGCTGTGCTCGGCGGCGCGCGTGGCTGCTGTCGTGGGCTCCAAGATGCGCCCAGCGAGAGCCTCCGCAGCATGGGCGCCAACGCGGGTGCCACTCTTCGTCAGGGCCTGCTCGCCTGCAGGACAAAATAGGTAATCGAACTAGTTTTGACAATGTGTGCCGCCCCAGGACGCAAGAAGATGAAAACCGATGTGGGTCCGGCCTGACACCATCTGCCATGGCGTGGGACAAGCACTGTGATCTGGGTCGGACATGGATTGATTTGGGTTGGCCGTAATCGGGGCGTGTTCGTTCTTGTTACGGCAGTTAAGTGTTGTCCAGCACGTCGGCAACACGAATACTCCAGGCTTTACCGTACCTAGCCGCTCTGCCATACGTTCTCCAGCTCTCTCCGCCACCCTCTCCGCTAGCCGCTCTCCAGCTCGTTCTGCAAGTCGTTCACCAGCCCGCTCTGCGGCCCGTTCCGCCATTCTCTCTCCAACTCTCTCCGCCAGGCGTTCACCGGCCCGTTCCGCGAGCCGTTCGCCAGCCCGCTCCGCAGCACGTTCTGCAATCCTCTCGCCCATGCGCTCTGCAACACGCTCCCCCATGCGCTCAGCCAGCCGCTCGCCAGCTCGTTCCGCTACGCGCTCTCCAGCGCGCTCGAGGACTCGTTCACCAACACGCTCTGTGAGGCGCTCACCGGCGCGTTCCGCCAAGCGCTCTACTAGGCGTTCTCCAGCGCGTTCCCCAATGCGTTCTCCAGCCTTCTCTGCCGCGGAGCTTAAGACCTTACTGCCGACGTGTTGCATAACCTGTATTGGAAAAGGTTCATGACCATAACTGTCTTAATCTACATCTGCAACACCCTCCGTTATACGGATGACAGCTCTTTGCATAAAAACATGCGAGGTTCTTGCTGCATTGTGTTCGTCATGGACGTAACTGAGTCTGGAAATTGTTAACCTAGGGTCTGGAAATTGTTAACACAGCGAGTCCGTGACCGTTTCGACGCACCTGCTTACTCGTGAGACGCTCTGCAACTGCCTCGAGGAATTTGAACGCCGACTTCTCAGCCGCACGATGCTGGACTTGGTGGACAGCGCCCTGTACTCCACCATGACCATGTCCATGACCCTCATCGTGGCTGCCAGCATGACCGTGCCCATCGCTTGTGTGGCCGTGGGCATGAGTATCGGCAGTACCATTTTCTTGTGCGGCCTGTTCCGTGTGGTCCCGCTCATGCTGCGTTCCGGCAGAATTCGGTTTCCCGACGGAGGCATTCCGTATCGAAAGCAAGACACGCGCTCCCGGAGAAATTACGTGATTCGTGCTGGGATTAATTCTCAACAGCG
The DNA here is from genome assembly GCF_000143455.1 of Volvox carteri f. nagariensis. Lineage (NCBI taxonomy): Eukaryota > Viridiplantae > Chlorophyta > Chlorophyceae > Chlamydomonadales > Volvocaceae > Volvox > Volvox carteri. The sequence continues at coordinate 575,464 of NW_003307605.1, read as the reverse complement.
GCGTGACGGGACCCCTAACAAAAGGCTGACACTTTGACAACATGTTTACTGAGAGCATTGCTGGCACGAGCACACACCTTCTTCAGGGCTTAGAAGGAAAGGTCAACTAAATAATCCTCTGAATATTCCGTGGACATCCTTTTTCGCGGCAAATTTTGTTACTAAAGGAACGTTCGTACCTCCCGGCGCAGTGCTGCATGCAACAAAATACAGCGTTCCATGTATTGCAACTCTTGCGATGTAGAACCGTCTCGATACAGCTTTTGATGTTCATACCTAGTTTTCGTATCTTCGATGACTTGCCATTGCTAGCGATAGCTTCGCCAGCACACTTCCTTTTAACGTTATGAAGTTACACCGCGATGACATAGTGTAATCCCAACCCCCCTGATACATTATTAAATGGTGACTACGCGCGCAAGATAACATCGCAAAAAACACGACTACACGAGAAGGCACCGCTAACCCCCTTAGGCCCAAACGGCCCCGGGCACCGCGCACCTCGACACATGAGAACCTGGTATTGCACCACGCCACGGTACTGACTTCCAACAACGCTTCCCGCACCCCACACTGCGTCCCACAAAGCAGCCACACCATCGCACGCACCGCACATCTGCGCCAGCCTTCAAAAGCAGCACTACCCACCCACGCCCCCTCCGGGCCAAGGCAAAGCCATGCCTCCCCCTAATACAGCACTACTCCACTCCACCTCTCAGCTCGCAGTTCGCTCCACACGTCTCAAACTGCTTCCAACCCTATTCACAAGGCGTCGCAACCGTCATCTCTTTACATTGCGGCTGCTTCCGCTGCTGCTGCTAGTTCGCCGCCTTGGCAAACATGCGGCGGATGAAAAACGTCTGTAGCAAACTGACCAGCACCAGCACGCCGTTGCGCACCAATGCGTATACCAGCACCCGCTGGTTGGTGGAGTCCACTGTCATGCGGTGCCGTCGCTCCCGCCAGTACAGGTACTGCTGAGTGGCACGCAGCTGCTGTAGCTGCGAGTCCACCTGGTGCACGTAGTGCCAGAGGCCCTGTGGCAGGTTAATTTTGGGAGTCAGGATTAGGAAACCGTCAGGCAGCATTGGATGGATCGCCCCAGCACCATCTGTTGCCTAATAGCTTCCTGCCAAGCACCGCTCACCGACGCTGCCATCGTTGCATCTTATCAGCCGCAGTCCCATAACGGGCGCCGCACAACCCGCAATATCCTGTCCGTGCGTGCGTGCACGTGCAGCGTAAGCAGGATGGCCTGTTACCCGTAGGGCTTTTCCCTGTAAATGTGCGACACCACATTTACCAAATACTACCACCATTTGGAAGGTCACCAAACGGTTAAGGTGTGACTCTGACGTGAAACCCGTGCAAAGGAGTATGATCGGACATCCGTTCTGTGTGATTTCGCAGCTCCTGCCCGGACCTTTTACTGCTCTCATGCGCCAGTGCGCCCTCATGCCGGCTTCCAGTCCCCGCCATGTCTTATTAGACATTTGGCTCCGGCCGCAATACCTGGGTGTCGTGCTCCTTTACGTTCTCCGCATGGTGCTCCGAGTGCCCCAAGTGGAGGTCCCACAATACCTCCCGGGATAGCACGTAGCGACTACCAGTCTTCTCCTGGTTCAGACGCAAACAGAACCGGTACTTGCCAGTCTCGTACGGGACCAGGTGAAACCTGTGGCAGCGGCCGCAGGAATGGGCCGGGCTTTGCGTAAAATGCTGGGGTGAGCCGGGAAGCCAATGCCCACGTGGGAGAGGGAAAAGCGAAGATGCGGCCGCCATTGCTGGGACGTTGGGCGGTGGGACATGAAGAGGCGGCTAGCTGTTAAGGGTGGCTCGAGGGAGATGGGTTGGAGATGTCTTGGACGGGTGAGGTCAGTTAAGTACGATTGGAGTGCAATCAAACCGACGGTGAGGCTTTATTCAGGGCCGGATACTAAGGATTGTGCCATTTCCGGCGCACATATCCCCAGGGCTTCATGGCAGGCTGGCAGCTCCGTCGTCCTCAATCCAACACGGTTGCACGAGTGCAGCACGCTAAGGGGAAGTGCCAACACCCGAACCCCGCTAGATCTTGCGCCCTGCTTCGCTCCATACGGATTGAAAACGTGCCCCTTCACGTGCCAGACCCTCGAATGCGTGCAAGCGGTGTGCGAAAAAACTTCTTACTTCGTCTCCGGCTCGCCATAGATTTCGTGCACTCGTGTGCCGCTTGGCGATGTGATGATTAAGTCGTATCGCGCCTGCGTGGCGCGGTTTCATGATATGCAGGCCATGAAACCCGTTGCGGGAAGCCAGAGCGGCAAGATCGAGTGTAGTAATCAAAATCGACAAAAGAGCCCCGGTGCGAAGCAACTCAGCTCATTAAACGTCGCATGGTACATGACTAACAGGAAGCAAAATGCGACACTTGCGCAGGGGCAACATAAATCCACCCACTTGGAGTGAATATAGGTCCGGCAACGCCACAAAGCTCCCGTAGAAAGGCTCATACATATTAACGTCATATTGCATACACTCCTCATACCTAAACTTCAATTTAATTGCAAAAGCGTGTTGAAGGATTAAGTAGAAGCTCAACAAGAGTATGGATACCTTGCACGGTAGACCCATGATTTCAAAGACCCGTAAGAAAGCAGGGGCTCGTTATTATCAGGGACTTGCGTCAGAGGTGTGGGAGGAAACAGGTTGCAAACATTCTCAACTGAGCTGTACAAGGTGGTGCCGTAGACTGCTTAACTTCACTCACCACATGGCAGTAAAACATTTTTTTGTCTTTGAGCCTTAAATCTGCGGCTGTTAATACTACTGTTTGCAACCTGGCATATCAGTGCGTTTATCCTTGGGTCCGTATTAGCAAAAACGTGGTGCCCAGCTTGGAGAAACAAGCAACGAATGCTTTTTGGCCTACGGGGTAGTACTCTGCCTCAAGGGCGCCCAACCGTTCCTGGAGGTCCTGGAGGTGCTGGCGTCAGAAGCGTCATCGTCAGCGCCCTTAAGCAGCAACCAGGCGAGCTGCGCGATGAGCCGCTGCCGCAGCGGCTTGAATCCAAATATGAGCCTTGCGAACCCTCCACGAGCTCCCTGGCGGACTTCGGGGCGCGGGTGACGCTGGAGAGGCTGTATTCCTGGAACGCGCTGGACGATGCTCTCGGCGGGATGCCACATGGCGCTTTTTTTGTGACTGTGGACGACCGGCCGCAGCGAACACGCAACCAGGGACGTTCAGAGGACTACTTTGCCAATGTTGGGGATGCCATTCGTTGCCTCCGAGAGGATATTCCAATGCTTTTTCAACGGGAACTCAACTGTAAGTAAGGATACCCTTTTGAGGGCATGATCGCGGGCTGCGGTTCTGCGGAACGGTTTGTGGTTGTCACAAGGACATCTACAGAAACGCTTAACCCCAGTCGCTACTTTCGTAATCGCGCAGTTGACATCTATCGGGACGATGTCGTCTTCAGGGACCCGCGCAACTGCTTTAAGGGCATGAAAAACTACCAGCTGATCTTCTGGTCGCTGCGCTTCCACGGAAAGATATTTTTCAAGACGCTGTACGTGGATGTTAGAAGGATATGGCAGCCAGAGGACGGCATTATAAAGATGCGGTGGACTGTTCACGGTATTCCACGCGTGCCCTGGGAGGCGGAGGGGACGTTCGATGGCATCTCCACGTACCGGTTGGACAGCCACGGCAAAATCTATGAGCACTCCGTGGACAACATCCTGCTGCGGGACCCACCCATGGCCACAAATCCGCCGCTCCTGGCCGGCCTCAACCTCCAGCCCCTCGCTCCTCAGCAGCCTGTGCCAGGTCCGTAGGAGGGAAAATGCTTAAAAAGCAAGAGTGAAACGGCTGGCGCCATTTTGCGGCCTTCAGCATGACGAAAAATGCTTGCACCCACATGTGTGTTCTCGCTTGTTATCGGTGTACACGCCTTCGGTTGTGCCAAGGCACCAGATAGCATCTAGGTGCTTGCGAACACATGACGCTATCTCTCCCTATCCTATCCTGTCCTGTCCCCCTTATTTCGTCTTATTCCCGTGGCGGCCCTGCCGCGCCAGGCGCTTGGTGCAAGGGCGCAGAGCTAGCGCAGGAGCGGTGGGGAGCTTACGGTTATGTTCAGCGTATGGTGGCCTCAGCGTTGCGACAGCTCGAGCAGCTGGAGACCCAGGAGCCTGAGCCTGCTGCTGCCATGGCCGGATTACCAGCCAGCACTCCGGCGCCAGGTGCACATGCGGCTGCTGCGGCACACGGCGTCTATGGCCGGCCGTGCGCAGCTAACAGTAGCAGCGCCGCCGCAGTTGCAAGTGCCGCCAGCACTTGCATATTGTGGGGTTCCAGCGAGAGCGGCAGCGGCGGCATCACCGGTGGAAACAGCGACGGCAGTGGCGCAGCTGGCAGAGATGACGGTCGCTTGTGGCAAAACAGCATATGGAGCTAATGGGCGTCTGCTTGGGAATTCCCGAGGTGGGGTCCTCCACAAATGGACTCAAGTTTACAAGCAACAGCGCGCAGGCGGCATCCTACAGCCTGACAGTTAACCAAACATGGTGGCCGGCGGCTCGACAGGCGCGTCTTGTGCCTACCTGCGCGGCGGGACGTGAGAGTGTAGTGCATTTAGCCAGGCCGTGTCCAGCAGGCGAGCATGAAGGGAGGGTTCGAAACGTCGATGGCAGCCACTGGCATGCTGCCGTTATGATGCTGAGTTGTCACCAGAAGCGCACTGCGTAGACCGGGGGTCCACTGTCGCCGCCTTGAACTTTTGGATTAGCATAGATGTGGCTAAGCAAGCGGAGGAAGGGGTCCAGTGCTGCCGCAACACGCAACTGTGCAATGCGGCCACAGTTCTGTCGCCCAAAGAATTTTGGGAAGCGTACGCAGGGCTGAGCTGGGTTGCACAGTGGCCGGGGAATGCAGCGCGCCCAGCAAGCCGGTGGATAAGCCAGGTAGCTTTTGCATTGCTTGATTGCACTAAGCTGCGAGGGCAATGCACGTGGCTCATGTTGAGCTGCGCCCAGCATGGTTACTCCGGCTTCAGGGGTTTCACGCTGGCAAAAATTTCATCGCAACATCTGCCGCCCCAACGTCGGACCTTACGGAAAGGCGTTGATGGCAAAAGCGAACCTCTGGGCGGTGAGAGCTTGGGGCGCTATCTCGGCTTGCAGTTGGGCCGGAAGAGAGAATGCACAGTGCTGCGCTTTGATGCTTTGCGCAGGCAAGCCGGAAAGTCAGGTGCGGCCTTGAGGAGAGGTGTTGGCGGCGACGATAGGTGAGGCATGAGGCTGCGGCGGGTGAATTAGCGGCGTGCATGGCTTTTTGGGTCCCGATCGACAGGGCTTAGGCGGCCTAGGCTAATGGTGGTGAGCTTAAGCTTGCAGTCGTATTTTGCGAGGGCTCGCGTTACTCGCAGTGATGACGAAGGATGGTTATTCCATTCGGCGGGCTGGTTTTGACTTTTTGGTTGGGCGGTTGCTTTTCGTAGTGCTTAGCCGTCGGTCGGTTCGATTGGCAGTATCGAGCTATTTTATTAACCGGCGGAATGGATTAAGTTGCCGGCGGCGCATTCAAATTTATGTGCAAGCGCATCTATGCACTCCAATATGCACACGCCCTTTGTGCGGCCTTTCGCGTTACCCGCCATCCCTTATGAATATTAGGGGTGAAGACGGAGAAGGTGGGTCTTCGTGGCATATGATATGTGGATGCACATCCCCGGGCCAGGGCATCGACCTAGGGCGTCACAAACGATTTATGCTTTGACGTTGTGTGTATGTGTCTGACATAACATGCTATATTACATGTTGTTGTCACTCTGTCGTGCTTCTTCGTTGTCACTATTTTAGCAATGAGACGCGTTGGCTGCTGATGCCGCGCCTGCGGAGGCGTTGCAAGTTCCCCATTCCCAGCATTGATGTAGGCGAAATTCGAGATTTGTTTACGGTAACGTGTGGGCAGGTAGATAATGTTAAAATGTTGCTAGATGCTAAAGGCTGTAGTCCTTTCTTGACTCCCGCCCTCGCCTCGGTATTTTAGGTGGTAAAGTTTCCGCTGTTGCCAGATACGCAGCACTGTGCGAAGAACGTTAGCTACCGAATATCGGCGGTTCCAAGGTGTATTGTCAGATGCTACACGGGGTGTTGTCTTCACTCGTCAAAAAATGGGTAGCATTTGTCAAAATACCAAGCAGGGTTACTAAGGCCATTAATGTGAACCACTCAACTATTCATGAAAGGCTTACGTATCGACATGCACACACGGCACTCACATTCTAATCCACACACAGCATCGGCATGCCAACAAATCTGTTCAACTCATCCCCAAGCCCGCGGCGTAACCATCTGGCTTTCCCCCCAAGCCGCCTCCGCTGGCTCTCCCCCCCTCCCCCTCCCCTTCCTGCCTGCCTTCTGAACCCCGGCAGGCACACAGCCCGTCAGCGAACCTGTGAAAAAAATATCCGTTCTCAACATCATCGTCGAATGATGGTTTTGATTAACTTCTCTACCCAAGTCACCCCCGCATGACTGCATTACTGCTCAGAGAGGAAGACAACGTGCCCGGCACCCAGCCGTTGTTGAAGGCGTAGGAGAAATTGCCCACCTCGCCCTCGCGCGTGGGATCCCATTCCACCGGCCGCGGACCCCGTGCCTTGAGCTGCGCGTTCCGGTCCTCCAGCAGCATCCGGTGCACGAGCGACAGCAGCCGGCCCTGAGCCAGCTCTGGTACGTCACGTGCAGGGAGGAGCCTGAGCTGACCTGCGACGGCGACAGCGGCAGCAGCGGCAGCGAATGGGTCAAGGACTACGGGGTATGAGGTGGCTGCACATACGGCCACTATCGCGCTCACGTGATGAGGTTCGGTGGGAAAGCACAGCGAGACCTCTCTAGCTCCCAGGTACCATGCCCATGCCGCTAAGTGTCGCACGACAAAGCCGTCTTCCCAAGTACGTTGAGTGGACGCTGTGTTTGAACCCAACGATGGTTTCGTTTCATCGTTGCTGCTGGAGGCCTCTGGGGTTCTCTGCACATCGGAATGGCCTCAGGGTTGACCACTCATCTCCGCAAAGGGCCGCAGCTGATGCGCCGCACCGCGCAGCACACGAGCATCACCAAGGGAACATGAACATACGGCACAGACGCTTAGAGTGGCACTAATACCTGCATTCCCGCACAATCCTGAGATTCCCTTGTACGTCAGCTGGCCTACCGTTTGCGAGGTAGGCTATGTGGGAGGGCCAGAACTCCAGCCCATCAAAAATGTGGGTGGCGTAGATGATGGTGGCGCCGCGACTCTCACATTCCTCCTTAAGAAAGCGCATCAGGTCAGCTCGTCCCAGCACGTCTAAATCCACCGTAATCTCGTCCAGCAGAAGCACCTGCGCGGAGATCAGCACGCAGGCAGCATAGCACCGCCATGACCACAAACCACAACCCGTTGCAATGATGATGCCATACCAGCTATCATCATCATTCGTCAAAGTCCTGCCCGACAAAAACAGGTCGGTTGCAGATCCGTAAGCAGTTGCTCACCTTAAAGGGCTTCAGCAATCCCACGCAGATTTGCACGCGACGCCGCTGGCCCTCCGAAACCGTGTGCATCCGCCAGGTGGGGTCGATGTCCAGCACCTTGAGGGTTGCGGGACGGAGTCGCAAAGTAAGGAAAACAAGGGAGCTGGGTCTAGGTGGAGACGGCTTGGGATTTGGGCTCGTGTCCTTGTTTTCTGCAAGCCCAGCTAGGCACCGCCAAAGGTTGGCCAGTCGGTCCACCGCGTCTGAATCTACTGTAACAGTGGATTTCGTCCCTCCGTTCTTTTACGGTTTCCTTCCTTCGCTGCAACCCCCGGCCCAACCATCCCCCCGGCATTCTTAGGGAACTGTCATCCTCACATAGTAGTTTGCCGTTAGCCACTAAAGATAATCTCCCCTTTACCATGCTCCCATACAAAACTAATTAAAACACGATGAAACGAAAATCTCCCTTGAACAGTCTGAGCCAATATACATAAACAATCCTCAAGGGGTCATCATCAAGGCCTTGGCCTTCCGGATAAAACTGCGGGCCAGAGCACCTCCCGCGTTGGTGGACTTAACACCAACACCCACCCTCATCCAACAATCACACGCCCTTCCTTCCTCGTCCCCCACATCCCGACGCGCCTTGATCAGACGGGCCTTCCGCTCTGGATCCACGCCCGGGATGGAGTCAATCATGTACGACGCTGGGAAGTCGCCTGTGAGCGGCACACTAGTGCCTGCAAACGCAATGTCGCGCTGCCAGTTGCCGCCAATATACGACAGGTCACCGCAGACGGTGAGAGCGGTATCGTGGAAGGGCGGCCGCCCCAGTACCCGGACTGACTCCTCAGACACCATGTGTTTTCCCGCCAAGATTTTCAAAAAAGTTGTTTTGCCGGCGCCGTTGGCTCCCAGCAACAAGCAAGTGGTGCCGGGAGCGAGCGAGAAGGAAAGGTTCTTCAAAAGTGGCGGGATTCCCGGGATGGGGCGACCATCTGAGAATGAATGAGGGTTGGGGTAGAACAAGCGAAAATGGAGAGGTGAAGGTGGTGGATTTTTGTAAGGTTGCAAGCGTGAAAAAGCAAGAACGAATTGTTGTTGGGAAGGTTATCTGGGGGGTTTTGGTGTTCAACTTGACTGCGCACATGTCGGGCAAAAGCAGCCCCCAATGCCTGGCTTAGCAACACCATAAATTTTGTTACGGATTTGCAAATTAAAAGCTGCTGCTAAAGTTCCATTCCATAACGCTTTTGGCAGGTGGGTTTTCCCATGAGCTTACCTAGTCCTGGGTAAGCAAAGCTCAGATGGCGAACCTCGATGCTGCCAGGAGCTGTCGCCGCGGCGCTGGTGCTTGGCTCAGGCTGCTGTGTCATGTCCACAGGATCACGCTGAGGATTGTGACCGGCAGATGGTTCTGTTCTAATGGCCGCAGATTGCGCTTGAGCCTTCAATCGGGCAAATGGCCCCTCGGTAGGAAGCTGCGAAGGCATGGCTGCTGCCAGGCCCTTCCCATTTGGGTTGGTTATACTGACGGGAACTGGCATAACGTCCGGCTCGGCCAATTGATGTGTAGTCACAATACTGCTACGCACCGCGCTTCTATTGTAGGCAACTGTCACAACTTATGTGCAGTGATAATGCTAAATCGTAGATACTTTCGCACCAATCATCATGATCCCAGCGCCCGCTGCCATGCCAAAGCTGTGGTCCAAAACGCCCGTTCTGTACGATAAACAACCACTTTGCACCGGCGCGTAACTCTTAGTTGGTAAAGCCCAACCAGTATAAATCCAAGCAGTTGGCACAGTAATCATTTCGTCACTTCCAGTTGGCAGTTAACAATATCCTGCACTCGTGCTTTGGCAGCCGCGCATCTAACCGTGCACAAATCACCTGACCCCTACCTGCCCCACATCCCAGACCCCACCGTACAAATACATCAAACCTCAGGCAATAACATCAAGACTCCTCTGGTGGCGCGCATCGACATACAGAGGTCAAACTGCCACACCATCCCGCTTCGGCACCAGCATGCTTCCCGGACACGCAGCGGAATGCACAGCCGGACGCTCTGGACATCCATTACCCTTACGGGCCAAGCCACCACCACCATCAGCAGCACCATTAACATCATCACTAACACCATCACTTCGACCCACAGCGCCGCAAACCCCAGCTGGCGATGGCTGAGCCGACGACCGCACCGCCAGTGACCCACGCTTCGGTTCTTTTTTGACACTAGAGGGACTCCGCTCACTTCCGTACATCTGATGATGCCCTACATGTGCATCGACAACAACCTGCCTCCACTCTTGCCCCTGCCCCTGCCCCTGTCCTTGACCTGTGTCCTCATTAGCCGCGCATATCCGGGCAAGCTCTGCTGCTGCCGCAACCGCCGCAGCAGCAACGGCAGCTAGGGTACCTCCCTCAGCCGCAAAACGCTCCCCCTCAGCCGCCTCCGCCTCCGCCTCCGTCTCGCTATGCCGCTGCACCGTAAGGCTTGTGGCAGTAGAACTTCTTGCCCCTTCTGGCCCCACGGCATGAGAGGCAGGTGCATGCTGTGCCTTCGCTGTCGTGGCGGCGGTGACAGAGATGGTGCCCACGCGGGCCGCCAGCGGCATCGGCACCGGCGGCTGCGGTGACGCCAACGAAGTGCTCGCGGACCGCGCCCCATTTACACCAGGTTCAGAAACAACAGTCGCCGTCGCCAAGCTGGAGCTGCACCACGGCTGCAGCGATGGTGGCAGCGGCGGCGGCGGCGGCGACATGCCTGAAGGCCCGACACCGGCGCTGACCGCGCCGCCGCCACCGCCACCGCCACCGCGAGCAATCCCAGATACCGCCACCGACGGGCCGCCTGGCCGGCACCCAACTTCCATGTGCAGCCCTGGTTCCGGAGCGCCGCCGCCGCTATATCCGCCGCCTCTGTCGCCAGCACCCGCCCGGCCTCCTGCATCTCCAGAGACCTCAGGCCGGGGCCTCGGTGGCAGCGGCGGCGACCAGGCCGTACATCGGCGCAGTTGCGCGGCATCCGCGTAGGCGCGCACCGCTGAACCCGCGCTCGCGCCGCCACGGCGCAGCGGCGGTTCCGGCGCCGCTGCCGTCGCAGCCTCAGAAGGCACATGGCTGGCGCTGCCTCGAGATGGTGGCGGCGCCGCCGCTGCCGCCGTTGCCGTAGTGACATGGCAGGTGCTGCCGCGGCGCATCTGCGGCACAGCCCACGCCGGTGCGGGCGCTGGTGATTCCAAGCCCGACGACAGTACGACGCTTGACAGTCGCTGCGGCGGCCATTCCCTTCCTGCGGAAAGCGCCCGCCGCGGGGGCAGCGCCGCGGGGCAGTGCGGCGGCGCCGACGCCCCAGATCCGGTAGCTCCGACCTGGGTCCAGGCGACAGGGGACACGGAGCCCGCGGCGCCGCCGCCGGCGGAGGCTGCCGTGGCTGCCGACTGCGATGGCGGCGCGGTGGTTCCGCTGATGAGCGACAGTGAGGCGGATCGGCCGGGAACAATGGAAGGCAGTCCAGGGGTGCGAGTGCGGGAGAGGGCCTTGGCGGGCAACCCCGCCATCGCCTGGGCCGCCGCGGCCGCGGCGGCGGTAGCAGCAGCTGTGGCGACGGCGGCGGCGGCGGCGTACCCGGTTCCGGCAGCGGCGGCGGCAGTGCTGGTGGCGGCGGTCGTCGTCTTTGGCGCAGTGGAGCAACGCAGCAGTGGTCGCAGTTGTGGGTGAGAACGCGGCGGAGCGCCGCCGCCCGAGGTGCAGGCCCCAGCGCCAGTGGTGCTGCTGGCCTGCAGGGTCGGTGCCAGGCCTGGGCAGCTGCCGGTGCCGGTGCCGGTAGCGACGACCCCGCAGAGGCTGGCACCCTGGCTGGCCACCCGGCCGGTGGCGCGCACCTTGCCCTGCCGCTCCAGCTTCCGAAGCCGCACCTTGAAGGCCTGCGGAACCGAGGACCGATATGATGAAAAAAAGCTACCGAACCGATAATGAACCGAGCGCAGAACAGAAAATGAAATAAAACAAAAAGGGATCAGGAAAGCGGCCGTTATCGACGCCGGTGCCAACACAAGAGCGCGATTATCCAGCCAGACCAACCACGGAAACCGGACAGTGGCAAGCGGGCGTTGTGGAGTTGATTGGTGCGGGATTGTGGACCTGGTAACGGCACTTCTCCCTTCACCGGAATAGGGGGAGGTCCCGCAGAAGGAGATAGGGCACACGACACACATACATGACGGACATGGCCATCAGGGACCTCCCTACCTCTCACACATACACATACACACACATACACACACACTCTATCTCTATCTCACGGGGGGACATAACCCCCGGGTTCTTCTTCCTCCGCAACCCGGCTCCGGCTCCCGGGGGGATGGGGGGTTTCGCACTCGCACTTGCGGCCCCCACACAAACACATCTGGGTTGCGTGTGCCTTAACCTCGTCACCTTAATCCCCTCTTCCCCGGCCCCAACTACCCTACCCCACCCCACCCCGCACCGCACCGCCACACCTCGGCCGACTGCTGCATGGTCAACGTCAGGTCATTCCCTCGCCCCACAAAGCGACTGGCCACATCCACCGCCAGGCGGTACGACTCCAGCGCCGCCTGCCACTGGTGCAGATGCTCCTAAATCCGGTTGCGCGTCAGACGGAAGAAAGGGATTGCGTATATGTCAGTATGTATGTGCAAAAAAAACGGTCAGAAGCGGTCAAGGTACGGAGCGCGGTCAGAGAAAAGAAACAAGGGAACACCGCAAGTACCGCAAGTCCTTGAAGACGTCCAAAACCCCCTCAAGACATCCGGTCCCCGGATAGAAACGGCCCCCGGATAGAAACGGCCCCCGGATAGAAACGGCCCCCGGATAGAAACGGCCCCCGGATAGAAACGGCCCCAGGATAGAAACGGCCCCCGGATAGAAACGGCCCCAGGATAGAAACGGCCCCAGGATAGAAACGGCCCCCGGATAGAAACGGCCCCCGGATAGAAACGGCTGGGGTGAGAAGGCAGGCATCACAGTGAACTTGGATAACGTTGAGTGCGACACACAACACGCAGTTGACTGGCATGCATGGCATGTGGGTTGATGCATTTCGGGGAAGACGTTGCGGCCCTGGTGGCCATAGCGGCTGCCGAGGGGTGTTGATGTGTCCGGTGCTGGTCCAGTGCTCAGCTGTACAGGCTCCCTCTCCAGGGCTACACCACAGCCGCAATACACACACGTTCACGTCCTGGTCACCCCCGCGCACCAACCTGCTCCACGGCTCTGTTGTAATAGGCCATGGCTAGCTGCATGGTGGCGCCCCGACACGCCGTCCGCAGCTGCGGCAACACCTCCCACAGCTGCACCTGCGGCAGCCCCTGGAGCAGTGCCGCCTCCAGGGCCGCCTGGGGAATCTGCGTTTGGACCGACGCAGACAGACAGACAGACAGAAGGATGGATTGCAAGCAAACGCCCATAAATACATGCAAACAGACGGATGGATTGCAAGCAGGGAGAGATGATACGAAAGGGAAAATGGCCTGACCAGCATGCCCGGTAGCTACTGGCTGGTTGCTGCAGGCAGTATCCTCGAGCCCCGTGAACGCCACTCACCAGCCCTAACCTTCCCAGCCCAGCCCAGCCCAGCCCAGCCCAGCCCAGCCCAGCCCAGCCCAGCCCAGCCCAGCCCAGCCCAGCCCAGCCCAACTGCTTATCCCATCCCCAGTCCCAACTAAGACACCACCAACCCCAGTGTCATATCGTGTTTCAACCCCCCCCCCAAATTCCCCCGGAAGCTAGGCTCCTCCAGCACTTCGAGCACTTCCACCACGTCCGCACTGCGACCCCGTAGGTCCCGTACCGATACGAACACCGGAAATATCCCCACACCCCACACACCACCGCAGCAGCGTACCCGCAGCTCCCCCGCAGCCGCCTGCACCGCCCTCGCAGCGTACGACAGCGCCTGCATGTGCTGACCTAGGCTGCTGCTGCAGGCCGCCAGGTTCAGCAAGGTCGCGGCGGTAGGGTTCCCCTGGGGACCGCCGCCACGAGGGACGGCAGCGTCGGCGGCGTCGCCGCCTCCGCCGGGTTCGGCAGCAGCGGCTGCACCAGCGGTTCCCTGCTTGTGCAAAGCGTCCGGATGCATCTCACCCACCAAGCAACCTCCGGCTGCTGACGACGGCTCCGGCCCTGCCGTATCCGCTGTCGCATTCATGGCAGCCGCAGCCGTGCTTTCCAGGCGAGCTGTGTGCTGCAGGTGCTGCAACGCCAGAGCCGGCTTCCCCAACTTGCGCCAGTAACAGGCCAGGTTGTTGTGGGCCACAATCTGCACCGGATGGCGGTGTAGTAGTAGTTGTTGTTGTTGTTGTTGGTGGTGGTGGTGGTGGTTCGGAACGCGGGCGGTAAGGAATAACGCCATCAGGGAACACGGGCAACCCCATGGTGTCAAGGCAGGGTTTCTTGGCGCCATCAGCGGCAAGTACGGCAAGGACAGGCACCCCATCCCCCCATCCTCCCATCCCTCCCTCCATCCCCGGGGAGCGTTCTCCGAAGCATTCCCCGTTATGTTGGACCCGCCAGGGCCTCCCCTCACAACACGCACCTGAAGCTCCCGCTGCTTGTCTGGTCTGCCCTCCAAGGGGCCCCCCGGCCCCACCAGCAGCAGCGCCTTCTCCAGCTGCTCCCGTGCCGCCTCGTCCAATCCCGCCTCCATCAACGCCACGCCGCTGCTGTTGTAGTCGCGACACAGCTGCTCCACCACCACGAATACCCGCGAGGACCGGCGCCGGAAGGCGGCGCATTGCGGCGCCACGCAGGCATCGGCGCCAGCAACGGCGGCAGTGTCTACTTCGTCCGCCGGGGGCATCAAGTTTCCAGCACCACTGCTACTGCTGCTGCTACTGCTAGCTGCACTGCGCCGTCCCGCCACCGACTGGGGCTGGAGTCTGTGAGCTTGGCTGGGGGGATGCATTCGGGATGGCGGATTGTCGCAATGGCGGCTAGCTGCAGTCGGACGACACGGCGGTGACCCGGCCTTGGGTTCCGTCCCAGGACCCGTATCCTGGCTGGACCTGGACACATGCTCAGCAGGAGCCTCCTCCTCGCTGTCGGCAACAAGCAGCTCCGTGAGCTGAGCCTCGAGGCTTTGGATGCGCTGCAGCAGGCCGTGCGCGCGGCGGCAGGACGGTGTTGCTGAGGCAGCTGCGGTGGCGGCAGCGGCGACACCAGCGGCAGCCGCCGGAGCCTCCATTGTAACCGCTGTCGAGGCCCCATGGACCATGGCTGATGCGTCTGCGGCCTCCGGGTCGGTAGCGCTGGCGGGAATAGAGGTCGCGGAGGAGAACCTCCGGGAGGTGCTGCTGCCGCTGCTCATGCCGCTACTGCTGCCCAGGGCGCCCGCACCGGCAAGGTTGGTGCTGCTGCTGCGGCGCCGGCGATGCGGCCGGGCGCTGGTGGCTGCTGTGATTGCGGTTCCGCTTGTCGTGGCGGTGCTGGCTTCGCTGACAGTGCTGATGGTTGAGTTGGAGCTGGGGAGGGTGGGCGCGGCTTGACGGAAAGAGGAGCGGGCGGGGGGTGCGGGGGGAGGGGCTCCCGTGGCTATTGGCTCGCTGTGCGGCCGGGCCGTCCCCGCCGTGCTTGGGGAGATCGTCGGGGCGGCAGAGAGGAGCTGCTCGGTGAGGCGGTAATGCACGAGTTGCCCTGCAGCAACTGGGGGTTGGACCGAGGTCGTGTCCTGGTGGTGAATATGGGTGATGGCTACCTGGCCATTTGCCGCGGCCGCCTCCTGCTGCTGCTGATGATGATGTGGATTGTGGTGCTGCTGTGCAGAAAGTTGGCACGGGTGTTGCCCTTGCAATGGTTGCGGTGGTTGCGATTGCGACTGCAATTGCAATTGAGGCTGAGGTTGCGGTTGCCGGCTTTGGCAGGCTGCTGAGTCAGTGCAGAGGGTTTTGCTTACCCTCCCAGATGTGTCCTGCAGCTGTGACTGCGGCTGATGTCCTGGCTGCGGCTGTAGCCAATGCTGCTCTACTGGTAGCTCGTACGGGGTAGGAGCGCACGGCGGTTGTTGTGTGTGCGGGTTGCTGCAATGGGGCTGTTTGCCGGGTGCCTGGTTGTCCGATGGGGATGGGAATGCAGACCCATCAGGCCGCACGGTTACCGCAGCATCTTCTCCTGGGCCAGATAGCCCCTTTTGAGAGCTTGGAACACCTTGGCTGTAGTGTTGCACAGCTGCAACCTCCCGGGCCCGCGCCACGGGAAATGCGGGGCTGGCATCGGTGCCGGTAAGAACAGCTTGGAGGAACGCTGACTCTGCCTCATCCAAAAAGAGGTCCATCGAGGTCTATGAAACGTCAAGAGACGTGGGCAGCGCAGAACCAGTTATCGTGCGTGCGTATCATTTTTGTAACATTCGAAGAAAGACGCGCATGTCCCCAAACATAATACTATGCATCATGCATTTCTCAATAGATATAAATAACTTTCAAGTTAGGAGCGGCTCAGCCTCCTGCTTGATTGCTAAATGATTTCCAGGAAACCTGCCTGTGTTCTGATATGAAGATGCAGCGTTCATGTAGGCCTTTGGCAGATTTGCCAAACTACATGAAAACGATCCCTGTAATGAGCTAGAACGGTTTCGGGCAGCTCTCGTACAAACCCACCCGTCGTGCCATTACTCACTAATCCTACCTTTGCTCGTTCGGCATGCAAAACATATATTTGGGTATTTCACCTATTAATGAGCGGTAACGCGTCAGTTGTTTGCGGTCAGCAGCGTCCGGTGCGGAAGTTCAGTCGTCCCTGGCAACGACTCATGGGCACATGGTCTTTTCAGGGCACATGGCCTTACAACTAAGACACTTTGGGGGATGAGGATATGACATCGTGCTATCCTGTGCTTTTGATGCCTTCCTGTTCTGATGTGGGTTCACAGCAGGTGAGGAGCAGCAGAGCCGTTCGCGGGATGACGGCCGCCATCCGTTACAACCTCAGATGAAAACGACAAAATGTTACCTTTCTCAGCTGCGTAGATAATCCCCGGAATGGTGTAGGGCAAGTTCCCTAAGCATCAGGGGATCCCCCACTACTCCACCTGCGTATTTGAACTCTCGTTTGTTTTTCAGCAGAACATCCCATTCATCCCACCAGCATCCTGAATACATTTTCGTTCGTCATTTAGTACAAAACTCTGGAGGTGTCCCCTCTGGCGATATTGTCTTTGCAAGCAGCGCAAAAAATGTTGCGTGTTCAGCATTGCCAGAAACACGGTTCTATGTGCCAACGCGTCCACTGGTGCGTTGCGTCGTGGTGCGCTCCATCAAAACGACACAAAACATCAGGCAGCAGCTGTCTGGTAAAGTGCAGTCTCGAGCTAAATGGTCTTCTTGCATTGGTACGAGTACGCGTTGAGGCGCGACGTGTATTCATATGCTTCTGTCTGTGTATTCATATGCGTCTGGTCTGGGTTGACACTACTGCAATTAGCGGTTTAAGGTCCTGGGTTCGATTCCTGGGGAGACCCCCGAATTAGTCGGGAGCGCGAGATTATGGCTAGCTGCTGAGATGTGGAGTTGAGGTCACAGTTGATGGACCAGATTCGCACGCTGGATTGGTGGCGATTGCCGAACCCTCCGTCTCTTCGGGTGTTCGGGTGAATGAATGAGGAGGGGTCCCTGAAGGCTGGATCCGCCGCCTTGGACTTACAGTTCGTATGGCGAAGACAGTGTGGTAGTGGTGGATGGTGCTATAAGGTGATAAATGATCGTAGAACTGACAATGTGATAAAGCGGCCCAGAAGCCTCCCACTCTGTAACACATTACATTACATTACATATGCTTCTCCGCCTAAGGTTCCCTTAACCCCTGGAAGGCCTCTGAAGCGAGTGCTGGCTGCCCTCTTATCCCCTCTTATTAAGCCATATGGCCTGCAAAGAGAACCACTAAAGCATGGTGCGACCCTTGTCTTCTTCCCTGAAGCTTTGACTCGCCCCAAGGCACCAGTAAAAGTTCGTTCCAACACATTACTGCCCGCCACGCAACGTATGGGGACTTACCTACCGGTGGCATGCGTGATGCGTGCCAAGAATTATTGTAATTAGGAGTGATGAAACGTCGCAGCATCATACAGCACTATTATCGGTGCAATTCTGTAGCTGTGATGCAGCAATTGGTATCGAGACTATCAATCCTGTCCCGGCCAGGGTTCGAATTAGGCCTGGTGATGTTTTGAGCTGGAGGTGACGGGTCCTGCGAACCGCCGCAGAGACCGCGGGCTAGGTCGAGGACACCCTCACCTGGAGGGTGGATAATGCTGTGTCCTTGGCGTATCACGGGACTCTGACATTCACCGATCGGTGCATTTCGAAAGTCGTGATACAACAATTAAGTTTAGGGTGAACAATGATCTCCCGTCTTCACCGGCTTATACACAGCCGGTTCACTGGCTCATGCCGCAACCAACAAAGCGAAGGTACAGGAGCGGTACATGTTCCCGTACACTGGCTGACTGTCCGCAGGTACAGGCAGGCATGAAAAATGTGCAGCAGGTAGGTAAAGCAGAGCAGGACAGGCGGACACTGTGGCTGCGGAGAGGAGGGTACGCAAATGCTCGGTGATCCAATAATGCACTATGTGAGGATAGGGGATTGAGTATTTGGGAGAGGACAAGCAAGGAAGGCAGGAAGGCAGGCAAATGGAGCGAGGCTGGGACGAGCATCACCAGCAGACAAGAGGTGGTGTATCATATTGTATCACGACTGCAGAAAACTACCGATCTGCGAATTTCAGAGCCTGTAATATGCCCAGGATACAACAGGAAGTAAGAGAGCGGAAAACGCGGGGAGGCAGAGAGACCAACAGAAAGCCGGGGGGAAATCTACCGATCACACCTGATGGGGGGGACAAAGACCAAAAATTAACAGGTGAGAAGAAAAGCCTGTCACGGCTGATGGGGGAAAGGTGAGCTGCGGTATATGATGCAGACATATATACATATTATATAATACCAGTGATGGCAGATCGCAGGTGGATGCAGGTGCTGAAGGAGAGTGCATGCAAGAGAATACCGGCACGTGTACAGACAGACATTACAGCAGCATGTTCACGTCTTCGCCGAACGAAGGTCATAGCTGATCCAAATAGGGAGTTACTGTTGCCCAGAAAGAGTGCTCCCATGGATCACATACAGGCCGCCCATGGGTCCGCCGACACAACGAACCACATCCATTCATCCATCCATCCGTGCAGCACCTCCCACTTTCCGCACACTACGCTACACACGCACCTCTACCGTTGGGGCTCAGGGGGCCGTCAGCTCCTGGCCAGTATCATGAGGACCGCAACTTCACAACTGCGATAACCTGTCCGGGCCTACGGCACCTCGCTGTCCCAACCTCGACAACTTTAAATGCAATAAAACGGAGCATCACAACCCAAGTAACTACAAGCCTGCGGCACGACATGATTAGTTTAGCTGCAAAAAAATGAAATCGAGAGAAAAGCCTCATCACCGCATGCGTGCTTTTGTGTCCCACGTACGTCCATGCAATGTTCTGACGCACCGCGGCCCTACCTTGCAGCGGCAGCGGCAACACCAAAGCGGCAACACCAAAGCAAATATGTCGAGTATGCATGACTCCCTACACAACCCCGTATCCCAACCCGCAAAGGCCAAACAGCGCAAACCTCGAAATCTCTCGACAGTCGAGATAAACATCCTGCATCTACATTAGCTCATAGAATTGCAAGCCCTGAATTGATGAGATACCTGAAAAGACTTGATTTTGCTTGACACCGCACGAACAACGAATGAAGGCAAGCAAGTGCATCGACCCTCTATCTCCACACGCATTATTACGGCACCTTAAGCCGCAGCTCAGAGCAATCGGCGCAAACCCGGTCATTTTGAAATTACACACATCGTAAAATAGAGCAAGCGAACTGCTCCTGTATGGTCGGCAAGAACGAGGAATTCCCATTCAAATCCAAATCCAAAATTCCCCGAAAGTCACAGTCACATGTTCATCTCGTTGTGCGGCATACAGCCACGCTGGGTGACTCTTGGTAAGCATACCAGCAATTGGATCAACATACCGCTCAAGAGATGAATGTGGCTGGACAGCATTTGTTGTCTGTCGAGTAAATGTTCACCTGTATGTGAGCGACGTGGGACAATAGAGGGGTTATGAGTTGGGCAGTTTACTGTACTGAGCTGGAGGTATGTCTGTGACCGCTTTCGCGTGGATCCGTACATCGTATGGGTAACCGTGCATATGTATCATGTATGTTGTGATCATTTACGATATGTGTGTCCCTTTACCAGTCGCACACCTGGCATTTGCCGTTCAAGCAGAATTTGGCGGCATCTGCACATGGACCGGATGCCACCACCCAACACAACTGAGCTCCAACAGGCTGTGGAAGGTACCTACGGAAGTGAGGGATGAAGATGGCACATGGCATAATAAAGAACAGCATAAAGGAAAGGAGAGTGAGTACGGCACATCTCAAGATGAGACCAAGGGCCTGGCAACCTCTTGGCAAATGTAGATCTGGATCTGGAATCCAGCGCTGATCTAGACAACAACAAAACCTGGATCTGGAATCCAGCGCTGAATCAGAAACAGATGTTTCAGGTATATTTCACATCAAACAATGCTGTCTCACATACAACGTATCGCAGTTAGCAAACACCTCTGACACCGCCCTCGGACACCGCCCTTCCTGGGGCGGGGATATGGCTCGCTTACCTGAGCAGACTGGTAAACTTTAGCGTAGTGAATTGCTGGTACAATCCTGCAAACGAATTTCGGGTTAAAAATTGTCTTAATATTACAGATTGAGCTTATATAAATGCTTTAGTCGTCACCGTATAAAGTCTGTTTGGAACGCCCCAGACAAATAAACGGCCATAACCCATTCCGCTATGAACATGACAACGAAAGCAAAACGCAAAGGACCTTACCCCAGCTGTAAGAAACCTTCTTTCCATCGACCCGGATTTCCTGAACCGCCGATTTACATACGGGGCTGATGGGGATCTCGACCTGGGGAGTGGGCCATTGTTGGGGTCATGATTAGCAGAGGTAGCAGGGGCTGGTGCGGGAAATTTGAGGGAGGACTGGTTTTGCCTTTCGTGCCGTGTCCAGGAGGTCATCGCGTGAGACCATTATCGAACAGGTAATGGCCTTATAGCTTAAACAGGCAAGCAGGGGGACAGGTTCACTGGGATCAAGACTGCTCAAGCAAGTCCTCTACACAACCACTGTGTGCTATCGGCGCCTCAAAACCTTAAAACCTTAAAACTTTAAAATGTTCCTGTCTGCCTAATGAAGATTCCCCAAAATAAAGTGATATAATATAATAAGTGATATTGATTTTACTTATCTACAAAGTAATTTAGGGCTAAGTCAACTCCTGCAGTGCTTAGGTCGCGACCTCTCACACCTTGGCAAAGTCCATCTGGCAACATGAGTACTTGGAGTTGCAGGCCTGAGAGCCCACCGTAAAACACATTGATACGGCGGGAAGACCCGTGGAAGGCTTCGTGGGGGAGGTGGAGAGGTTGCCGATGGCGTACGGCGCACGCGCCATATTCTGTGTGCAGTACGAGTGCGTTCGTACCAGGGTGGTTGGGGGCTGCGGCGGTGAGCGAGGCGGTGCGGGTGGTGCGTGTGGAGAGGGTGGAGCAGGGCTTGGCGGCATAGGAGATGGCGGAGTAGGGCTGGGCGGCTGAGGAGATGGCGGAGCAGGGCTGGCGGCGTGGAGATGGCGGAGTAGGGCTGGGCGGCATTGGAGATGGCGGAGTAGGGCTGGGCGGTTGAGGAGAGGGTGGGGATGGGCTGGGGGCTGAGGGGAGGGTGGCGATGGGCTTGGCGGCTGAGGGGAGGGTGGAGCAGGGCTGGGCGGCATAGGA
>NW_003307605.1:551317-551889 GCF_000143455.1 Volvox carteri f. nagariensis | reverse complement strand
CGGGGGCGGGGGCGGGGGCGGAGGCGGGGGTGGTGATGCTGGTGGCGGTGGTGGCGGCGTAGGTGGTGGCGGAGGCGGCGGAGGCGGAGGCGGCGGCAAGTTGGGTGACCCGGGAGGTGGCAGCGGCGGCAGCCGCGGCGATGGTGGCGATGGGTCCGCGGAGGCGGAACACTCCTCCTCGAAATGGCCAGCTAGACACGTGGAAGGCTGGCCGTCAGCCGCCGCAATATCCCCCACAAAGGCATACCCCTTGAGATTGTACGGACATACACCGTCTGTAAGAGAGAGCACCCAGGACTGCAATCCAGACAGGCCGTCTGAAAGAACGACTTGCAAGCTTTCAAAGTCGCCACTGCCGTCGTCCAGAAAAGCACCGCAAACCCGAAGGATAGGGTATATCCCATGTTTAATGTCGTACGTGGACGAGCACTCCGCCAATGAGAATGGTACCGAGACGCTCACGTTGAGCGCTGCGGCGTTAGCGGCAATGTCGGCAGCGATAAGGTTCTCTAGTTGGGTACAGTTAGCTCCGTTACCAAAGGTGAATGCTCCGCTAGTGCTACTGCTGCTGC
>NW_003307605.1:536378-541162 GCF_000143455.1 Volvox carteri f. nagariensis | reverse complement strand
ATTGGCTGGGGGGTAGAGGAGAGGGTGGGGATTGGCTGGGCGGCTGAGGGGAGGGTGGAGCAGGGCTGGGTGGCTGAGGAGATGGCGGAGTAGGGCTGGGCGGCTGAGGAGATGGCGGAGTAGGGCTGGGCGGTTGAGGAGAGGGTGGGGATGGGCTGGGCGGTTGAGGAGAGGGTGGAGCAGGGCTGGGCGGTTGAGGAGAGGGTGGAGCAGGGCTGGGTGGTTGAGGGGATGGCGGAGTAGGGCTGGGCGGCTGAGGAGATGGCGGAGCAGGGCTGGGCGGTTGTGGAGATGGTGGAGTAGGGCTGGGCGGCTGAGGGGAGGGTGGAGCAGGGCTGGGCGGCATAGGAGATGGCGGAGTAGGGCTTGGCGGCATAGGTGATGGCGGAGTAGGGCTGGGCGGCTGAGGAGATGGCGGAGTAGGGCTGGGCGGTTGAGGAGAGGGTGGAGCAGGGCTTGGCGGCATAGGAGATGGCGGAGTAGGGCTGGGCGGCTGAGGAGATGGTGGAGTAGGGCTGGGCGGTTGAGGAGAGGGTGGAGCAGGGCTGGGCGGCTGAGGGGAGGGTGGAGCAGGGCTTGGCGGCTGAGGGGACAGTGGAGCAGGGCTGGGCGGTTGAGGAGATCGCGGGGATGGGCTGGGCGGCTGAGGAGACGGCGGAATAGGGCTCGGCGGCTGTGTTGACGGAGGCCGGGGAGTAGGTGGTCGCGGAAAAGGCGGTGCCGGACTTGGGGGTTTTGGGGACAGTGGCAAGGGTGGTGCCGGTATTGACGGTGGAGGCTGATTCGTGTTTAGGCGGCATATGGGACAGTTCTTGCTGTCCGCTGTGTCCACCAGAGAGTACCTATGTGAAGGTGGGGCGAGGGACAGTAAAGTGTAGAAATTACTGTGGGGTCGTTGATTCGCGTGGGACATAGCTGATAGTAAGGTCGGTTTAAGTCAGCCTTAAACACCAGAATTAGGATTGTGTAAGTTTCCACATGTAGCCTCTCTACGTGTTGCCAGTCTCCCGAAACGCTTCTCTCGAGCTGTTCCAGTCAACTGACCAACTGACAACGGTGGTGTTCCCCCAGTCGCCAGCCCCTAAAGTTCCCGTTTCCACACACCCCATCGTAGATTTATTGGTCCAAAGGAACTTGCTGCATCGCTAAGCCCTTGACAAGTTCTAACTAATATCCCAGGTCGGCTCATAATGGTACTCGTCGGTTTTCCCATCTTTGGCCCCCCAGGGATCTTATGTCTCCGAGTCCCGGGTCCCGTTGATGCTTCCCGTACCCTTTCTCACGCACCTGCAGCCCCGTGCAGGATATCCCCTGCAAACGTCCGCCCAAGTTGAGCATTCCGGATAGCCTACTATGCAAATGGTGCTGCCCGGGAAGGTGCTATTGCTCGCTTGGAGGTTGGAGATCTTCAGCTCGTAGCCTACAGCCAGGAGAAAAGGCCAAGTACAGATGTGAAAAACGACATGTATTAAGATAAGTCGTTATTATATTTACACATCAGAAGTTGCATCAACCAGTCATCCACATGTCATCCGTATGAAATTTTTATGACATTTTAAACATGTTTGCACGTGCGTACGTACCCGAGTCATGAGTACTGATGGACCAAGACTGGGAAGGCTGGCCGTTGACCAGAACTCCGCCAAGATTGAACTGATCAACGCATTGGGGGTTGGTGTCTAGGATCAGTCTCTGCACGCTGCCCAAGAGCTCTCTGCAACACGCCAGATTGCGGTCACAGCCGACGTAGGCCACACGAAAGCAAGTCCGAACAAAGCCCGCCCTCTGCAAGTTGGGTTGCATTTTGGGTCGTGAAGGGGTAGATGCAAGGTTAAACAGGGAAACCCTAAGCATGTAACTCAAAACTCAGCTGGTGGCCAACCCATGGGGATGTGCTTCATGAAATTTCCTTTAACGCTTGCAACAAGCCGTTAGGGAGATTAGATATACACACATATCACCATTTATCAGGCGGTTTCTTGGTGGGATAAGGTGGGTTGCACATAAGCCAGATCCGGGATTTTCAGTTTCAAAGACCGCAGGATGGCGGCTGTGCGCGGGAACGGAGTGACGTGCATAAAATACACAAAATGTATTAGCATTCTTGAAGGGGCGGCGTACCTGAACAGGTGGTAACGGTATCAAGGTGTACGGGCTGCAGGCACAGTCGTACGTCTCACAACCGCACCAAGGAAATCCCTGGCTTGCCGTGGCCACGAGGCCGCGCCCGGGGCGATTCAAAGATGTTGCCGATGATCCTGCATTGGCAAGGAGTCCGCCGGACGCCGCTGCGCGCCCTTCCAGCCATGACATGCGTGAAAAGCGGTATCCAGCGGGGCCAAAACAATCAACAATTAAATAAATAATAAATTTTGATAAAATCAGTAAACAATAAACAGAAGCTGTGAGGCAGGTTTATGACAACGCAAGGAGGTTTTCATGCTTACGAATCGACGCATACGTTTTAGTTTTAGTCTTCGTTTTAGCCATCGTTTTAGCGTTTAGGCGCGATGAGCGAGCGATGAGCAAAATTAAGCAAAGGCTTCGGTAGCCGTCATTGAAGCTTGTGAACACGAGTCCGACAGCGCATATGCCATAGGGCGACCTAGCGAGCCGTTTAAATACGAAAAACTCCCTTACCAAGAATGGAGGCCGCGAGCCAGAGTACTAGCGCAAATGCCAGTCCGGTGGCCATGCCGCCTCAGGCCTGGGGCAATGTAATTGAGGGCCATGAAACGCTTCGCGTGTGAACGTGCGTCTCCAAAGCACAAAAGGCTGATAAATTCACCATCGCGATCTCATAAGATAGAGAAATCATGTAGTGCTTGTATCGTGCTTAGGGTAAAAACGCAGTGCAATTGGCGCGGTGATCGAGCAGTTTACAATCGTTTCCGTGCTGCAGAGCGATGTCACAGGGACTCACCGGTCGCACGCCCAAAGCCTCTGTTTGCTTCACGCCCAATAATTTCGTTGCGTTGATCTGTTAGCTAAGCGCGCCTCCAGTTCCGCGAGAGGATGCGAGCTGCTAACTAACTTTTCAGTACTCCTGTCGTGTGCTAAACCGCTGCAATGTGATGATTTGCATCAGAGATTTACAAAATCCGATGTCGCTGGCCTTCCCCAGTTGCATGAAACCCAGGAAGGTATGCCCAACTGCACCCTACACAATATTCCGCCCCAATAGCCCTTCCATCACTTTCGGTGTATGGCTGCACACCGTTGAACGTGACACGATTGCTACATGAAGCCGGAGCCTGCTTTATAGGTCTCTTGGTCGGTGGAGACCGTTGACCCTCCGCCATAAGGCCCTCGTACTAGTCGGGGCGCAAACGTAAAACCAGTTCAA
Organism: Volvox carteri f. nagariensis; assembly: GCF_000143455.1. Taxonomy (NCBI): domain Eukaryota; kingdom Viridiplantae; phylum Chlorophyta; class Chlorophyceae; order Chlamydomonadales; family Volvocaceae; genus Volvox; species Volvox carteri. Next base: position 537,816 of record NW_003307605.1, on the reverse strand, counting down.
AACGCTGCGTGTACGGCGGAGGCGGGCGGAGGCGCAGGTTGAGGAGGCCGTCGAAGGTCGTTCGTTGACAACTGTTAGCTATGTTCCCGCCGCCCCGGTACATACTGTTTGATGGATGATGAATCTTAGCAGGAGTTTTGTCTGAGGACTTGTTCTATGGTGTGACATGGTGCTGCTATTTACATGTTGTCTACGCAATTGCAATTTTGGGCTGTCCGGTCCGAGAGACGGGGCTCGCCCAGCGTGGTTATTTTAATGATTGAAATATTTTCTTCCATTATTTGCTCCTTTATAAGTCTGCTGTTACTTGTTATGCGTGAATTTCTGTGAAACCTCGGCCGGGGCCATTTCATACATATGCGCACATGTGAAATGGCAGCCGAGTTCAGGTTTGTCCATAGGCTGTAGCATAGGTAATATGTGTCTTTAATTTTTGATCACCAACAAAGACGTATTGCCTACGTGCCGGAAACGCCGCTTAGCAAGGACGATAGGGTCTATTCCCCGAGGCAGTTGAGCCGGCCTTCCAAGTCTGACGAATCGCGTCCGATGACATCGCGACAACCATCCCTTTTCTGGCCAAGTTCGGGGGGTGGGAGTGGTGGGAAATGGCAGGGGTTGTAATTCTCCTTCACGGAAGACAGCCACGCTGGGCTCGCCGTGATACCTGTTCTCACCTTTGCTGGTTTATGCACATTTTGGTGCACCTTTTTCTGTTCGCCGACTCGGACAGCCCCCGTTATCCGGGTCCATTCTGTAACGTCTGTCATGCAACGCAGTCATGTATATGGGGACTGTGACCCCACGGTATCATGACGTACTTGAAATGCAGACTATATTAGCTCCTGCTACGAGTCTATTGCCATTGCCATTTCTGTTACAGATATTGGCTGTGCTCTTACGGCCTGATCGATGAAAAGGCCGCACCGAACCAAAAGGAAAAGAAATAATGTAGTAGAGCGAAAAGGGCGGGCGACGCGGCCTCCAGGGTGGGAGGGCGGGGCGCGTGCTGAACAACAAAAACAAGATACAGAAAACCTGCAACACGCGCTATTTATGCAAAAGACGATCCTGAGGACACGGATCGCCGGCCTCAAGTCGTACCACTTAAAACGGCCGTAAGGCCCTACGCCTTAGCTAACCCGGCTCAAGCTTCGCATAGCCCGCATTAGCTCCTGCTACGAGTCTATTGCCAAAAGGAAAGACACCCCCTCTCAGCGGTTAAAGTACTGACCCATCACCGGCGCGACACGCCGGGCCGCGAGAGGGCCAAAGAAGGCGACCGCACGAGGGCAGCCACGGACCCCCAAATCGAGGTAGTTCTCCCGCAACGCCGACGAGCCTGCGGCCCAGCCACCAAATGCTTCGATGATATCCAGTGGCACTCCCGCCGCACGGGCGGCCGAGGCACCACCCCGCCGCAAACTATAAAGGGTGT